>NC_061531.1:10512500-10542500 GCF_022379125.1 Scophthalmus maximus | reverse complement strand
CCAACAAAGGTGCAGCGTTTTGAAGCTGTAAATGTGAAACGGCTCAAATGTTGCTATGACCCATATTGGTTTGGTCCAGCACAGCACGTCTTATTGCCTCACCCGACACACACACACACACACACACACACACACGCACGCACAGCAAGAAAACGGCCTACCCTGGCCTGACCTAAGACAAGGTCACGCGCACACACACACACACACACACACACACAGACACACAGACACACACACACACACACACACACACACACACACGCACACACAGATTTGCACCTGCTCCCTTTCCGTGGCACTTTGGTTCGTCTAATTGATGATGCTGTATCACTCCTGCTGTCTCTCTCCAAAACATACACACCCACACACGCGCACACATGCACACACACACACACACACACACAAACCAACTCTTTCTCCCTGTTCTCCTTCTCTCAGTGTCCTCTAAGTTGTACTCTGTTTACACTGTCCTCTATCTTTCATACCCTTTCCTTGCCCTGTAACCACAGTGCTGTGTGTGTGTGTGTGTGTGTGTGTGTGTGTGTGTGTGTGTGCGTGTGCGTGTGCGTGTGTGTGCGTGACCTTGTCTTAGGTCAGGCCAGGGTAGGCCGTTTCTTGGTCGGGCACATTAAAACCAAAGACAGAAGGAGAGATTATTAGTGGAGGTGAGCAGCTCTGATATACAGTATATCATCATTTGTAACTTGTGCTTCTGAAAATAAGAAAATATGAAAAAAAATATATTTATTGTGCGCAGTCACCTCTTACTTTGAGTTGAAAGTAAGAGGTCACGTTTAAGAGGAGTGATTAAAGAAAGTACTAGTAGAAAGTAGTATTTTTGAGCAATAAAGTGATTATATTTGAGAGCTTATGTCTCACTTTTCCCACCAGTGCTTTGAATTTCAATAAGCACGCTGACGAAAAGAAGCCATACAACACACACACACACACACACACACACACATGTACTTCATAGTTCTAGCTTCTTTCTAAGGTCTACATTTATGCAGTGACAATTTGTAGTATTAACTTAAAACCTTTAAAATTAACCTTTTGGAACTACAGCTCCCACAATCCTTTGGGGCGTTTAAAAAAGAAATGTGTGGCCGAGCACTCGGTTGGCTAGTAGTGGGTGACAGCTTGACCCCCCGTGTTTGTTTGCCTATATTTGCTTTCATTGTGGCAAATTCGCGCCATTCAAATGACGCCGAATTGTCCGCTGGCAGCTCTTGTCTCCGATTTGGAACTTAAACGCGCAGAGTACTACCGCCGGGTTACACGGACACCGAAGAAAACCTTAAAACCCGAGGATTCCCGTGGGAGTTCCGGCGCCAGCCGCGAGGAGCGTCTCTGGGATTTCCTGGCGGGTTTGCGGACGCGTGTTCGCATTGGGCCTCGGATGTCCGCGGGAAGCGTAAGTCACACTGAACCTATAAATATCATTGTGTGTAGACTTGACTGACTCATGCCTTTGACACAGATGAATGGGACAGTGCGATGAGAGTTGTTCAGTTCCTTCATATCCTGCTTCTTGTGTGCTGGTCAGCAGGTCAACCAATCTACACTAACCGACTTTATTATATGTTTTCCAATTACACCACAATGTAATCTGTCCCTTTCACGTCACACAACACTGCTACATGTTGTCTCTCATTTGCCCTCATTCAGAAATAAAGGCCCTACATAGTGATCGATGGGTGTGTGTGTGTGTGTGTGTGTGTGCATGTGAATGTTTTGTGAACTTCCATCTCTCAGTTTGACATTATTTAGTCTTTGATCTCTTATTATTTTTATCTTTTTTAGTATTATGTGTGCAGTTGTGCCTCCCGAGCATTTCTCAGGAGGTGTCCTTGATGGCCTCCTCTCTTCTTCTCTCCTTCGCTGCACTACTCTCCTCTGTTACCTGAGAGCCAGACTGGGGAATACTTGACTCCATCTGCAGACCCAGACGGGCCGACACTAAAAGGAGGCAAGCCACTGATACACAGATGGCCGATAAGTGAAATGAGAGGAGGGGCAGCGAGGAGAGAGTGAGGAGACGAGGACATTTGACCCCGCGGGTCTGAAGAGAGGGCAGGAAGGAAGGAAAGGAAGAGGAGAACGGATCGGTGCGAGAGAGATGAGAGGGGCACTGGAGGGCAGATGTGTCGCAGGGGACCGAGCAGTAGAGGGGAGACGGGAAGAAATGGAAGACCAGCGGCGGGGATAGGTGAGAGAAAGTGGAGTGACGGGAAGGGAGGAAGCGAAATTAGATGCGAAGAGAGGGTGAGGGTGGCGAAGAAAGACAGCGGGAGAGAGGAGAGGTAAGTGGCGAGATGTGAAGGAGGATGTAGGGGAGAGGAAGAGAAGGCGACAAAGTGCAGGAGTGAGGGAGTGATGCTGCGAGATCATGGGAGGTGAGGGAGGAAATGACAGGCGGCGAGATGTAGATGCAAAAGGGGCGATGTAGAGGAAGAGGAGGGGGAGAGATGTGGGATCGAGGGCGTAGAGAGACAGAGGAAGAGTGGGAGGGAGGAGGAGAGATAGATTGAAGCCACGAGATCAAGGCAGATGGTGGAGGGGAGGGGTGGGGGGGTGCATGGGTACAGCAGTGAAGCGAATGGATGGAAGATGCAGGGAGGAGAGGAGAAACGGAGATCGTTATCGCGGGGCCGTGCTGCCTATTGATTTGCGTTAGTGTCTCGAGCCGGTGAAATAACAGCGTTGCTGGGATGCAGACTCCCTCGTCATTAGCAAAACACAACTCTCGAGACGCTGGTGTGTGCGGCGCGCATTCCGCGTTGGTGTGTGACCATATGGCACGTTTGATGTCCACATGATTAAGACCAAGCATTGTAAAAAACAAAACAGAGTAGAGAGACAGATGACAAAGTTATGACACTTTGTGGGAGATAAAAACAGACGGGCAGAAGGGAGAAACAGATTGAAGGAGAGACCAGCAGACTGTGTCGAATTGGACGATGGAAAGGAAGATGCAAGGAAGGAAAAAAAAGAAGAAGTGATCATGTCTCAGGTGGCAAACCCCTCACATCAGGTGACACATCTATCGGTCACTTCTCACAGGTAGATGAAGAGAGACAAAGTTGGTGTCTTGTCTGTCTCTTTCCCTCCCTTCGCTCGCTTTTCCGCATACGGCGCAGTGTGGCGGTGGAGCTGATGTGTGTGTGTGTGTGTGTGTGTCTCGCCAGGAACCAGGGAAGTGTGAATATGGCGGTGGAACTCTGCCAACTAAGCTGGAGAGCTGGGGGGGGGGGGGGGGGGGGGGGGGGAAGGAGGAGGAGGAGGAGAAGAAAAAGAAAAAGAGAGACAGAGAGAAATGAAGGGGAGGAGGAGGAGGAGATGAAGAGGAGAGGGGGAAGACTCCATCCTTTGTTCTTTGTTGATGAAAGGAGGAATTGGATCCTCTACTCCCACTCTCGCTCTCTCTCTCAGTGATGAGCCTTGATGTGTTAGGGTGAGCGAGCGAGCAGGAGGAGGCGCACGCGCGCACACACACTCACACTCACACTCCGCTGCCTTATTCCGTTCAACCAACTGACTCAGACCCAAATGACTCCACGCTCACTAATTAAACTTTAATCTCCAATAGCGCGCAAATTACCTGCCATGCAACTGAGCGCTGAACTACGGGGAGGGAGGGAGAGATGGACAGATGAAGGGAAGGAGAGTCGGAGTGAAGGTCACACTCCACCTGCAGGAGGAAAAAAAAAAACTCCCTGTCCCTGTGTTGCCTGTCTCTTTTATCCTCTGTCATCAGTTTGTGGTTGTGTGTCGTTATATGAGCACAAGTGTTTACGCCTTTATCTGAGTGTGTGTGTGTGTATGAGAGTGTATACGAGGCTCTTTCCCTGTATGGAGCTCTCTGAGCCCAGAGTTCCGTCTTTCACCTGAATGTTATCACACACACACACACACACACACACACACACACACACACACACACACACACACACACACACACACACACATGCAAAGTTGGTGCTAGCCAAGTTCTTGCATCCTCCTCTGTCTGGCCTCATTCCCATCTCTCTCTGACAGACAGCCTCTGCTAGGACACGCACGCACGCACGCACGCACGCACGCACACACACACACACACACACACACACACACACTCCGCCATCTTGTGCCACACAGCAGAGGGCATCACAGCAGTGTGTCTGTGTCACTTGGTTAATCACAAAGAACTAACGATAATTGCCACCATTTTCCTACCTGCCCGTTTCAGGTTGTCTGTATGCATGCAGGACTGTGTGTGTGTGCGTGTGTGTGTGTGTGTTTACCAGTTTCTACAGTTAACAGCAGCAGAGATTGTTGAGGACAGTGAAATGCATCAAAATCCTGTGCATGTCCTGCAAATGAGAGGCAAGTCTGGCAGTTGACATGGTTGGATGTCTTTTGCCATGTATTATTTTTTGTTCAAATTTGAGACATTTGTTAGATAACACTGAGAAACATGAGGTTCAGGTTGTACTTCTGTTTTAAACCCACATTTCTCCTCACGGTCCCCAAACCCAAACCCTAACCCTAACCCTAGCTGTCGGTTCTGTGTGTGCGCCATGATTCCCTTATTTTCGGATCAGCCCTGGCTCTGTGAAATGAAAACAAAAAAACAAAATGGTGCGGACCACACAGCACTGCATGTGCAGTTTGTAAACATCACTCCCAGACACCTTAAGAGACGTGCTGGCGAGTGATGCTACGACTCACATACCCGAGGCTGCAGGTTCGAAGTCCGGTCGGAGCAGGAGAGTCATCAACAACAGCAAAGAGAGAGAGCCAAGCTTACTGCCAATTTAATTCCATAAATCCCATGTATGTAATAAGAGGCATTTTTTCATTGCAGCTGTGCATGAAATATCAGTGCGACTTTATGCCCAGAAATGCAAGGTGCACTACCTCCAGTGTTATAGTGTTCTAAGGCCGAACTCTTTATTCAATCCACACAGGTGGTGAGTGGTGAAGGACATCAGCTGAATTAGCCATCATGGAGGTTCCCATTTTGTAGATTAACGGCTGCTTCAGCTGCTCCAATACCCGAGGATGAAATTATTGGGTAAATACTGCAGCACTAATGCAGGACCAGGGAACGGAGCATACGCTATGTGGCCAACACTTTTATCTTAACTACCTCACGATACCAGCGAATGCACATATTTTTAGCCCGGCTGGTGCCAACGGGAATTAAGGGGCTCTAAACTCTGTCATCTGTGCAGTTTAAGTCGTGGCCCGGAACAAAAGATAGGGAGAGACTCCATCCAGTGCTGTCACTGTCAAGACCGTCTGTGCCACAGTGAAGGGTGTCTTCACAGTCACATCACCCACAGTTGGTGGTGAGGCTCGCGGTAGGGAACATCAGGGGACAATCAAGGATATGCCCGCCATGCAAGGCTGGCGGTGTGTGTGTTTCAGTGTGCGCATAGGTGTGTCCGTCCTGTCTGTCGGGGGTGTGTGTGTGTGTGTGCGTGTGCGCACTGCCCGCACTGCCCGCCATGCATGACTAGACGCGAGTCAGGTGTTCTGGGAGGGGCACTGGCACGACGGTGTGCCCATATGCTTGTGACTGAGTGGCGGGCACAGGGAGGGCACAGCGAGCGGGGAGGGATCTGCACTATGCCTGCGGAGCATGACTTCATCCCTGCTGCAGGCAGAAGGGGCACTGGGACTGAGAGAGGCTGACTGACTTGGAGGGCGTGAAAAGATGTTGCTGGACGGCAACAGGAGAAAATTAATATAAGAGCGATGGATACAGAAGGGCTGAAAAACAGAAAAAGGAGACAAATAATAGAATGAAAGAATGAACGATGAACCATCAAATGTGTTGATTGTTTTACACATTCTCATTTGTCTAATCAATCCAGTGCTACTCAAATCAAACTCTCCCAGTGACCTACAGGCTCATCCACAGCCTACAGCGCTGCACTGCGCGTGTGCGTGTGTGTGCGTGCGTGCGTGTGCGTGTGCGTGCGTGTGCGTGTGTGTGTGTGTGTGTGCGTGTGTGTGTGTTCGTTCAAGTGCTCTTACATACACGTCCGCACATACAGGCAGTGAAGCATGAAAAGCAAATGATGCCATTGCTTCATCCCGAGTCCCTCAGCAGAAGGCTCCCACAAAACAACTGTGCGGCACACACACACACACACACACACACACACACACACACACACACACACACACACACACACACACACACACACACACACACACACACACACACACACACACACCTTTTGACGACTGTGGTCAGGTAATGGGAGGGTGGTATTTGACATTGAGACACGGCAAACATGTTTACACCGGAGGCAATTACTCTTCCCTCCCATCTTCATCCCCTTCATATCATGTGAAGTTAGCTATAGCTTATCTAGCACCTAGCAACCAACCTATTGCCAATTAGCACCAGGCCTTCTTTGTTTCCTTGGCAACGCACCACTGTCCTCCCAAATATATATCCATTCAGGCACCTATACGCAAAAATATAAGGCAACAGTGTAACCTAAGGCATCTGGCTCGCTGCAACATTGAACATCAATAAGTCATTACAGCGTTAATTTTCAGACAATAGTGTAATAAGGATTAGGCAAATCACTGAGAAAAAGATTGGCTGTCGCCAGAAATCTCAATGACGGATTGTAACCTGGGAGCCACAAACTGCCCGAATCACTTCCTGTTTCGAGCCCCTCTCTCTATCCGCTTCCTTGCCCCTTCCTCTACCCCCCCCCCCTCGCAAGCCCCGTCCCTTCTCTCTTCTCTCAGCCAGTTTCTTTGCCCCCTCCTCACTGCCAGCCCCTACCTGTCTCATTTGCATAGGATGCCTTATTTGCATACATATGAGCTAAAAAGAAAGGGGATTTGTGTGCAAGAGAAAAAGGGTAATAGAAGCGAGAGATACGCAGGCAGGCGGTGGCTGATGAAAAGAAATGAAAAAGAGCCCTTTCAGGAGGAAACTGCCACCGCAACCGCTCCCGCTCCCTCTCTCTCTCTCTCTCTCTCTCTCTCTCTCTCTCTCTCTCTCACCCCCTCTCTCTTTCTCACTCTCTCACTCTCTCACCCCCTCTCTCTCTTACCCCCTCTCTGTCTCTCGCCCCCGCTCTTTCAATTCTGTTCTCGCCCTTCAGGTCACACCTTTGAGAGCCCTTGCAAAGGCCCCGTTAATGTGAAATATCAACCGGAGGGACGGAGAAAGTAAAGAAGGGAAAAGTGAACAGATAACAGATAAAAGATTGGATTCAACACAGACCAAATAAGAGGAAGAAACAGGAGGAAAAAAGAGAGACGCGGTGAAAACAGATTGAT
The DNA here is from genome assembly GCF_022379125.1 of Scophthalmus maximus. Lineage (NCBI taxonomy): Eukaryota > Metazoa > Chordata > Actinopteri > Pleuronectiformes > Scophthalmidae > Scophthalmus > Scophthalmus maximus. The sequence continues at coordinate 10,535,204 of NC_061531.1, read as the reverse complement.
AAATAGAGCAGAGGATCTTGTACACATCGGCCATCTATCCCCCGCAGCAGCCCGGCTCGGTGTTAGCGCTGTGTTGTTGTTGTCGCGCTGGCGATGGATGGTTGCCTCGGCAGAGCAAAACTGATTGCCTGTGAGGCAAGTCCACTCCCCGTGGCAAGATATTTCCCTCTAGGAAGGGCGGCACATGGCGGGCCCCTTCCGCTCAACTCGTGCACGCATTGAATATGCACGAGGACGCTGAGGACACTAAACATCCTCCTCACGCATCCACATGTCTAGAGGACTTAAACACCGGTAGACGAAGTGTGCAAAGATGACCAAGTGTGCACACACACGTACACATTCATTATTGCAGATTGATGATACGATTCACACACAGACACACACACACACACACACACACACACACACACACACACACACACACACGCATATAGACAAATTCAAACGGGCAAACGTACACACAGACGTCACCCAGCAGCTTCTGCAATATTAACTCCACCCCCCCTCCTTGTCTCCACATCAGGCCAACCCAGATGCATCCTATACAATCTGTCCCTGATAGCACACACACACTCCAAACCTGCTCTAAACACACACACACACACACACACACACACACACACACACACACACACACACACACACACACACACACACACACACACACACACACACACACGCACACATATTTATCCTACTCGAGCTTCCTAATTGCATGTGTCTAATAACCTGCTGCAGATAGAAAACAGCAGTGCTCGCTCTTGTGTCTTGTCTCCCTGTGGAGTCCAGGCGTGAGGCAGCTGCAGAAGCCAGGGATATGAAAAGACAGCAAAAGATAGGAGGAGACGCGTGTGCGTGTGTGTGTGTGTGTGTGTGTGTGTGTGTGTGTGTGTGTGTGTGTGTGTGTGTGTGTGTGTGTGTGTGTGTGTGTGTGTGTGTGTGTGTGTGTGTGTGTGTGTGTGTGTGTGTGTGTGTGTGTGTGTGTGTGTGTGTGTGTGTGTGTGTGTGTGTCCGTCCTCTAGTCTTTGTTTGATCTTTCCGTCCGGACCTGATGCTGCAGCGCATCAAGAATAATAACTTTCCTAGACACGCACACACACGCACGCACACGCACACACACACACGCACACACACTCTCCCACCCATTGCTGACGACAGTCCCTCGTATGTATATGTTTGGGTCTTTGTGCGCACGTATGCAATCACTCATGCATGAGCCGTCTCCCGTGTATCATCAGGACCAGGCGGAGAGGACAGACACGGGGGGGGGGGGGGAGGAGAAAGTGATGAAAGATGGCAGGGGGTAAGGAGTGGAGATGAAAGCATGAGGGGGGAGGGAGGAGGGGGAGAAGGGTGTTAGGGTAAAAGGGCAAGGGAGGGATGTGAGAGGGAAAAGGGGAGAAACAAAGGGGAAAGGGTGCGCCAAATTGGGCTGAGGGAAAGAGGGAAGGACAGATGTGCTGACTGCTGATTGGATGGAAAAGAAGATGAGAGAAATAGAGAGAGAGAGAGAGGGAAAGAGAGAGAGAGACAGAGAGCGAGAGAGAGACAGAGAGCGAGGGCGCCTGTCACCTCCAGTCAGCCGCTATTAGCAGCAGCAGCGGCTCTGAGACACCATCCCTCATTCTGCTCTGGCAGCGCTGGCACAATTAGACACACACATGCACACACCTTCGTGCACACGCTCAACCATCCATCTTTTCTCTTCATGTGTGTGTGTGTGTGTGTGTGCGCGTGTGCGGCTGAGACTAATTGAGTGTGTGCGTGCGTCAGCTCGTGTCTGAGCTCAGTGTTTTTCTCTCCGCCTCTGTCTGCTGTGTGCGCGTGTGTGTGTAATAGAGAGGAATTGCGAATGTCCTTGTGTTTGATCTGCTTGTGTGCGTACATCTATGTGTGTGTGTGTGAGTGTGTGTGTGTGTGTCTCTCTCTCTCTCTCTGCCTGCCACCGAGGGCCCTGTGCCCAGGCCTGAGAGTGAGTGATAGAGTCCATGCCAACTCGAGCTGCGTGCCACGGTCTCCACGCCCTGCACCCGTGTCCTGCCACTGCCAGCACTATACCCTCCTCCTCCCTCGTCGCCGTCTCTCCTCTCTCTGTATCAGTCTGTTGGCCTCCACCTCCTCCTTCTTCTACTCCGCCCCTCTCATCCTTTTTTGTCGGTTTTTATCTCTCTGCTCACGCTCTTTCCCCATCTCCCTTTCTCTCTGTTTTGGCTAAATTGCTCCGTCTTTAGCTCTGTCTCCCCAGCGTGCCGTTTTTCTCTCCCCCTCTAACTTAATGCCCTTGACCACTCCGCCCTGCGCTTTCATCCTCACATCTTTTTTAACAGCGGAAGCTCTACCTGCCCTCCTCCTCTAATTTCTCACATCCCTGTTGGACCAGCGTTTCATCACAATCTGCCTCTTTCACTATTTCACCTATACACCCTTTACCCCTTCACCCCAAAATAAATGTTCTCTCTCTGGCGTTCGCTCTCCGATCCTCCTTTCACGTCATCTCCTCCTTCCTCTTCCTCTACATTCATTATTTATTTCGACAGTCTGCCACTAGTGGCAGCTGTTTCCCATTTTCCTCTCTATCCATAACCCCTCTCCTCAACTTCGTCTTCCCCCTTTCCCTCTCTCTCCCTTTTTTTTCTTACTTCTCTCCAGCTCTGAGACATCTCTATTCAGGGCTCTCTATCCCTCTCATCAGAGTCCTCATTATCCAACCCCATTGCACCACTCTCCTCTTCCTCCTTCCTGGTTTTGCAATCCCTCTTTCCCTCCCTCGCTCCTCCATCACCTGCTTCTCAGCGGCGTTTCTTCTAATTTCCATACAGCCCAGCAGCCTGCAGGCCTGCCTGGCTCATACATGTACGACACACACACACACACACACACACTCACACACACACACACACACACACACACACACACACACACACACACACACACAGTGTATTCCTCGATTCAGAAACATATAGGTCAAGGCAGATAAGCGTATGGAGAATATATACTGTAGGTCTGCGCTCACACACTCACAAACGCTGCATGCAAACACTCATCCGGGGTATAATGAGATTTTGCCCCCACTGTATTCTTCTCTCCATCTTCCAAGCAATATCTTCACAAATTTGTTAACATTCATTATTTGTATACGCAATGAAAAAAAAGAAGAAGAAGCCTTTTAGTAGCAAATTAGAGACTGCTAAGTCCTTAAAACCATTTGCCGCTTTCATTTTTTTCACTCTTTCCAGTTTTGGCACTGTGTGCATTTCGCCATCGTCTCACACGCAGAGAGATATTAATTGAGTGAACGAGGCCTAGTCTTTCCCGTCCTCCCCCTGCAGAGCTAGTGAGACGGAGCTGACGCTCGAAGTGTTTGCGCTGATAAAAACTAGAGCTTGCTGGGTAAACGGGCTTCTGGCTGCTGACCGCTGCCTTTTCTAGGCCAGTTTGCCAGGGGAGAGCTCATTAAGCTTCGCTGGAGGTGGATGGGGTTTGCCTTGTTAGGATGTGTATGTGTGTGTGTGTGTGTGTGTGTGTGTGTGTGTTTGTGTGTGTATATCTTTTGTCTCTAATCATGTATGCTGTGTCTCTGTATGGTTGATCATTTCAGCTACAGTCATGTGTGCGTGTGCGTGCGAGCCGAACAATATTTCACAAGGTGCCCAGCAAGGGGAAGAAAAAAGTCAGGAGGAGAAACCCTGCTTATTAGGCCACCGCTGACTATGTGTGTGATTCATGGAGAGTGAGTGAGAGATAAAGACATGAAGCGGAAGTAAGAGAGAGAGAGAGAGAGAGAGAGCAAGCGAGCAAGCAAGAGAGAGAGAAAGGGAAAGATGGATGGAGCAGTGAACTGGGGCGGCCCAGGATCAGGCAGCTTGCAGGATGGCTGTCTGCTGTCCTATGGGAGAGGTCTAGCTTGTTATTTTAAGGAGGGTGACTGTGGCGTTCACCCCGCATAGAACAAAATAGGAGCGCACACAACACGCATATGGAGGCTCACACCAACACGAGTTGTCTCTTTGCAAATGAAGCTGACAGCAAACGGCATACCGGCTAAGACAGTCCCTCCGAGGCCCTACTGTGTGCGTCTCAGGTAATGGCCGACCTCAGCACCGCCGTGTGCGCGTGTGTTCACCCCATCACGTCAACCCGGAGACGGCACCGCTGGAACGCGTGCCCATGAGAACCTCATCCTGTACAGTATGTACGTGCACGTGTCCCTTTACATGCATAATGGTGTGCAGCTATTCCCGTCTGTGTGTGTAAATATGTACGACCTCATCCGGTGAGTTCACGGACACACAAAAAGCAATCCCATGCGTGCATTTCCATAAACATGTAAGCTGTGCCTTTGTGTGCGTGAGGGGAGGTGGGTGGGGGCGTGGGGGGAGGGGGGCTGCGTACAGTGACGTGTGTGCTCTTGTGCCTCAGTGTCTATGACATTTGACATACTACAGCGCCTGCGGTGTCTGCTTCATGGGGACGGGGCTGCACTCCACGAGCATGGCAGCATGCCTCGGCTCGCGCCCGTCGCATCGCATCTCGTCACATCACAAGTCGTCTCATCACGTCACATTTCTCTCTCATTCTCATGTTCTCATTTCGTTCTGTCCTCTCTTTGTGTCGTTTTTTACATCTCTTTCTTTTCGCAAAGTATATTCATCCTGTCTTCTTCTCACTGACTTTCACTATAAATGCTTCCGTTATTTTCTTCCTCTGCCTATTCTGCCTTTTCTCTCGGAGATTCCTCCCATCTCATTCCTCGCTTTATTCTTTCCCCCTCTACATCACCCCCACTGTGTCACATCTGATTCTCTCCCTTCTTTTTGTCCAACTTTTTTCTTATTCCGCTCTCATTTCATTTCCTACTTCTCTGTCTCTGACCCAGCACGCTCTCCCCCAATCTCCCCATTGTCTCTTTCTATCCTCCTTTTTTTTCCATTTCTCTCCCTCCTCTTTCCTTCAGCTGGTGCTCAGCTCACAACGGGCCAGTTTGCTTCAATCAGTCCACTTCTCCTGGCTCAATAATACCGAGCAGGTATAAGCCAGGCCTCTATTGAACAGGTGCGTGTCTGTGCTTGTGTTTGTGTGTGTGTGGGTTTGTTTACAATGAAAGCCTTGGAAGGGTCAGCTGATGAGTCCCGGTGTATCTGCGCGTGCATTCAGTCGCGCACACACACACACACACACACACACACACACACACACACACACACACACACACACACACACATATGCTGGTGAACACATGTACACACAAACACGCACGTATACACACCGTGCACGCTCCCTCGGCCAACAGATAAACAAGTGTGCCCGCTTCTCCCGGGAAGTAACCATGGAAACCGTCTCTCTCTCTCTCTCTCTCTCTCTCTCTCCCTCTCTCCCTCTCTCTCTGTGTGTGTGTCTTGTTCTCTGACTGAGCTGCCTGGTTGGCGGATTCTCCTGGAGGCAAGACAATAGCAGGTTTCAAGGCCAATGTCACCCTTTTTTTCTTCTTTTTTACCTCCTTTTACCTACCCCCCTTCTCACCCTCCTCTTGCCAAATATGGAAGGAAGGATCCCAGCAAGAAAATCCCAGCTTCCTGTATTGATAAATGTGATGTCACAGGTGGTGCAGCAGCCACGCAGAGCGGCACTGCACGGGGAAACATAAGAAAAACAACGATGGATTCAGCAGGATTTCTGCGTTCCATGTCCCCACTCCCCTTGGTACCCTCCCACGCCTCCCTCGCTTCCTCTTCTTGTGTAATGTGGCCAATTGCCTTCTTGCCTTTGTAGGGCGCAAGTGGAAAAGGGGATTTATGCAGGCTAACTAAGCCTCTAATCCTCTGTTTCATGCCGTTCGCTCTCTCTCTTTCTATCTTAATATATATATATTTATTTATATTTATCTGTTTTTTTTAACTTTGCTTTGCTGTAACTCTTGCCATTTTTAGCATTGTGCATGAATAGTTTTTTTTTTTTTTAGCTCTGGTTTTTTGCACCAAGCCCCTGAAAAAATCATGTTGTTTAGTGGTGAAAATGCTCCACTGTGTTCACCAGCTAGCTGCAAACTTTTGTCTCTCTGCTATTATCGTCTATTTCACATAACTTACAAAATGAGCACCAGGCTGTAATGAAGAAGACTACAAGCAATTGAGACCACAAACTCCTTAGGAAAATGCTCAGTGATTTTATAAATCAAATAATTTTATAGAAACGGATTTCTGTTTTGCAACAGGTGGAGTTGCCCTCTGGGCTGCATGGTGGTGAAGTGGTTAGCACTTTCACCTCACAGCAAAAAGGTTCTGGGTTCGAATCCCAGTTCCAACCAACCATGGCCTTTCTGTGTGGAGTTTGCATGTTCTCCCCATGCATGCGTGGGTTCTCTCCTGGTTCTCTAGCTTCCTCCCACAGTCCAAAGACATGCAGAATTGGGTTAGGTTAATTGGAGACTCTAAATTGACCGTAGGTGTGAATGTGAGAGTGAATGGTTGTTTGTCTCTGTATGTTGCCCTGCGATAGGCTGGCGACCTCTCCAGGGTGAACCCCGCCAGGAGGCGGCCCTTAAATGGATAAAGCGGTAGGCGATGGATGAATGGATGGAGTTGCCCTCTGCTGGTCATTCGAGAGAATACAGGTTTCAGGCGCTTTGGTAATGGCTTCACTTTCTGGACCCAGTGGTAATGCTCAGTAGGTTGATCTCTATAATGCTCAGGAGGATGAAAGGGTGAACGCTTTCATATGCAAGTAGTCGTGTAGTCATTACAGCAGTTTACAGGAGCGAAAGTACTTCACACTTGTGACAGGGAGATGCGAGAGAGTCCATTGCTGCAATGCTCCGTCAGTGTCTCTCTCTCTCTCTCTTGTCTCTCTCACCTGCTTTGAATGATGGCAGAAGTCCCAGACAGTCGTTCTGTCCTGAATGTGTGCGAGAAGGCAAGAGGGAGAGGGAGAGAGCTGTCAGCCACTCTGGCTAACCATCTAATAGGTTGCCATACTGAACTGACATTTGAAGGCTACGGGAGCATTAGTCCTGAAATGAAAAGGAGAGATGAGAGATGAGAGCGGGAGAGAGAGAGAGAGACGGGGGGAGAGAGATTGGATATGCAGCGAGTGTGCCGTGGAGTCGGCAGCCCTTATCAATGCATCTGTCTATCCATCCGCACCACACGGCCTCATCTCCTCTATGATCTCCACCCACCCCAGTCTTCCGCCTCCTCGCGCCATCCCTCACCCTGTCTCTCGCTCTCGCTCTCTCTCTCTCGCGCGCGCTCTCTCGCCCAGAGAGAAGAGAGGGGAAGGACAGAGATGAAAGGAGGTAGAAGAAATATAGTCGGGGGCGAGCCGGGGAGGGCTGAGTGAGCATTACAGGGGAGGAGGTGTGAGAGGAACAGAGCAGAGGGATGAGAGCCAAGGACACAGAAAAAGAGGGAATCTCAGATGTTTAATTCACGCTCTTTCCTGCTGCGGACAGATGTGTGAGGTTGGCGGAAGCCGGTCAAATGGACAGACGGAGAAAACAACATGGACAAGGAGACGGCCGTGTGCAGAGACAGACATGTATGTAGACGGCAACACAGACAGACAGAAAACTAGGCTGGCTGTCTAACGTCTCTCTCTCTCTGACAGCAAGTATCGAGCCACTTTTTACCAAGTGAAGTGACACCAAAGACTTGAACCTCTCACGGTGACTTTACCCTCATTTTATCTTTTGTCCTTTGACGCTTCTTCTTTTTCTAGCCCTCCCATTTCAATCTATTGTGAAGCATCAAAGGTAATTTATTTTAAATTGCTGCACCGCCATGAACCGAAAAGAGACTACATTGCTGCGTTTCTTTGGTCCAGTTACTTGTCAGATATTGTTGCATATACAAAAATAAAAATAAAGCTCCTAAAATCACTCAGCAGACTCTGGAGGAGGAGACAATGATTATTAATGCAACTACCTTTGTGGGTACCTTTGCACATTTAAAAACCCCAACATCATGCAAAGACGTCTGACGTGATTGACCTTTTGCAAAAGTAATTATTTTCTTTTCTGTGTGTGTGTGTGTGTGTGTGTGTGTGTGTGTGTGTGTGTGTGTGTGTGTGTGTGTGTGTGTGTGTGTGTGTGTGTGTGTGTGTGTGTGTGTGTGTGTGTGTGTGTGTGTGTGTGTGTGTGTGTGTGTGTGTGTGTGTGTGTGTGTGTGTGTGTGTGTGTGTGTTTGCATTTGCGTATACCCCTTGCCACTTAGGTTTTAATTAATTGTCAATGATTGTCTTAGGAAGTGCACGCAGACCTTTATACAAACTCTAATTTCCCCCCTCCCACTTGCCCGGGGCTTTAATAATTGGTCCTACACACTCAAACACACAACGCCGCAGTTTCGAGTGGCCATACAGGACAGAAAGCATGGGCCGAGGACCCACGAGAGATTTCGACAATCAACTTTCTAATAAAGTAGAGGCGACGGAGTGCATGTACTGTACATGTGTTTGTCCTTCAAAATGTGTGCTCATCTGTGTCTCAGGTCACGTGTGTGTCCATGCGTGGGTGGGTTTAGGGTGGGCTGCAAAAGTTTAAAAGTGTGTGTACGTACATGCGTCAAAATGTGTGCGTGAATGTGTCTCCATGAGTGTGTGTGTGTGTGTGTGCGTGTGGGGAGGTGATAAGCACCTGAGCCCTGAGGCAGCCTTCAAATTTCCCCTCACGTCCTCAGTGAAATCAGCCCAATCACTGCACTGTCATCTGCCTGCCACCAGAGAGAGGCCTGCACCGCATACTGACAAGCTCATTTGCCTAGCGCTGCTCACGCACGCACGCACGCACGCACACATATTCACATATACACACATACAGCCACCCGTGTGCACATGCATAAACACTTCACATATGCCCACTAGGTCTTCTACTTTCTCCCAAAATTGGGTTCAAAGAAATCCACTGTGGGAGACAATGGGGGAGAGAAAATGTTTCCTTCTCGATTCATACTCAAATTGAAGTGTCATTGTTTATGAGAAGGATGGGGCCCGGCTGCCAGCTAAACGCTTTAACACCAACCACATCATCAAATAACTTATTATTGTTCAGACAAATGCCCTTGCTTACCCGAGTTGCATTAATAATTCATCTGTTGAGGGAGGCAGAGGGAGGCTTTGCAATGATTTTAAACAACTGCCTTGATTCCATTATTATCACCATGTAGAGAAACTTAAAGACCCTGAGGACCTCTTTTTTTTTTCAATAAGCTTTTTTCTTCAAGAGTCTGTCACACAATCTTCTGCCAAAGTGTGAACAGTTTTGGTTATGTCACTCGAGACATTGATAATTTTTTTCTCATTCTTTTTTCTTTCTTTTTTCATTGGTAGGAAATGGGCAGGACTCGGCTCCAAAGAGGGGTTATGTCACATATTTCAGTGCACCAGTCGCAATTTTACAAAATTTCAAATGTCAGATTTGACCAAACCACACTCTCAGAATCTTCCAGAAACTGTTGGATTCTGGAAATGAAAATAAATGATAAGTAAAGATATAAAATATTTGAAAATCAAGTAATTCTAACCCTATCATATGTAGTAAGCAGAGTGAAATTACACGCACGCACGCACGCGCACACACAAAATTTGGTGTGACATCTTTGTGACCTAAAAATGTCCCCAAAGCAACATACAGGGACAGACAGTGGTGGAGAGGGAGTGGAAGCTGTGTGTGTGTGTGTGTGTGTGTGTGTGTGTGTGTGTGTGTGTGTGTGTGTGTGTGTGTGTGTGTGTGTGTGTGTGTGTGTGTGTGTGTGTGTGTGTGTGTGTGTGTGTGTGTGTGTGTGTGTGTGTGTGTGTGTGTGTGTGTGTGTGTGTGTGTGTGTGTGTGTGTGTGTGTGTGTGTGTGTACACGAACGAGAAAACATAGAGAATGTATTAATTCTGCATGTGTTTGTGTTCAGTGTTTTGTGAGCATGCCTGGTGGCAGAAGCCACACAGAGTGCAGTTCTCCTGTCAGTGCGATTAAAAGGCTGCAAAAACATGGTAGGAGGGAGACAGAGAGATGGGGGGGGGGGGAGTGAGTCTTCAAAGAGTACACACAGAATTTCTCTCTCACACACACACACACACACACACCCAAGGGTACAGTGAGGTCATCTTAGCCCTGGCCAACCTTCGTGTCGCTCTCGTGTCAGTGTCACATGAGCACAACACACACACACACACACACACACACACACACACACACACACACACACACACACACACACACACACACACACACACACACACACACACACTTCACCTTGTCTCTCCTTCCTAACCCCGAAGGAGGCTTTTTTGTGCTAGGGCATCCTGTGTGCATGTCTCTGCGTTTGATGAGGAGTTTCCATGACAACAACAGCATCAGCAACCCCCATGGGCTCATTTACATATTCAAATGCAACAGTGTAGTTGAATTACAGCCGGAAATTGAATGGTTCAATCAAGTGGTCAGAGGGGAGGAGTGAGAGATGGGTAATGGATAGATTGAAGGGAGGAAGGCATGAAGGGAGTAAGGAAGCACAGAGGGACCGTCGCTTTGTGTGTATCTACATGTGCGTGCGTGGTTTTTTGCCCCCCCCCCCCCCCCTTTGGACCTCAATTTTATGGTCAGGGACCAGACAATAAAACCAAAATGGATTTTGTGTGTGTGCGCTTGTGTGTGTGCTTGTGTGTGTGCTTGTGTGCTTGTGTGCTTGTGTGTGTGTGTGTGTGCTTGTGTGTGCTTGTGTGCTTGTCCTTCTGTGTGTGTGTGTGTGTGTGTGTGCGTGTGTGCGTGTGTGCGTGTGTGTGTGTGTGTGTGCGTGCGCGCTTGTCCTTCTGTGTGTGTGTGTGTGTGTGTGTGTGTGTGTGTGTGTGTGCAGTCGAGGCAGGGGCAGCTGAGGCAGGGGCAGCTGTCATTTTGCTGTTGAAGCTGTCAGATTCACTGAGACATTCTGAGCTCCTCCAACACTTCCATCACCACACTACACACACAAACATGCCCACTACGGACACACACATACAGATACACTCACAAGTCAAGCATATGAACAACAATGATAAACACACCAAAAAAATGCATGTTGCTTTCTAAAAAGAATGAAAGTGATTCAAGTGACGTTGTATTTTTCTCGGAATTAAACAATCAAAGAAGGGAAAGGAGTCTTTGTTTGACCTGTGCACCACCAACTAGTGACATTTACAATCTGGAATGATGGGTCATAAGCGGAAATTCTTTGAAGGGGTCATAAGCCAGACTGGTTGAGAGGCACTGATATACAAATCAGTAAACAAATTTACTCTGTTCTTGTCCACTTACAATTCGTTCGCACATGCCATGCAGCCGTTAATTTACCTAGACACTACCCGGAGGAGCTGTAGGCGCGAACACAAATGTCCAAATCATTTGGAGCGGACACTACACAGACTTTACTTTGCTGCCTCCCGGTCCAAAGTCTGTGTGATAGAGCAGAGTCCAGTGTGTGAATAGAGCAGGTCATTGTCCGGTGACTCCACAGGAAGTGAGTGGGCATGACATCTGTGTCATGCTGCCGGCCTGAAACTGAAAGACTACAAACGTCCGAGGGCGAAGAAGAAAGGGTCGTTTACAAAAATTGCCCACTCGCTCGCCATGAATCTTCCGAAAGATTTTCCCGCTGTCGTCTCACATGGGCCCACTCGCATATTTTCTGGAACCTTTACTAAATGGTAAATTGACCGTATTCATGCAGAACTTTTCTAGTCCTATTGAGCAGCCTTTACAACTGTCTGAAAACCTCTGTACAAAGCTTCCACAAGTATATTCTAAGACCTTCTTTTCTTTTTCTTTATCAAAGCTGTTGTGATACTGTACTCGTTTCAGATCAGTGTAGAACAGGATGGAAACAGTGATCATCATCTGCATCACATGTGCCCCAGTACAGCTCCCTTCTGCTGACCGCATGGATACGCTGGGGACACAATACCCGTGGCCCACTTTCTCAAAGGCAACCTTCTATATCTTCCCTCGCCGCTCCCTCTGTCCGAAGGCCAAAGTCTATCTTAGACTATCTATCTTATCAGCACGTCATGGGGGAAAGTGGATCAATCACAGTTTTTATTTTGACGGGTGAGTTAGGGTAGATGTGTACAATAGTAAATGGCACTATATTATGCAGCGCAATAACTTTTCATAACTGGAGGCAGCCGCAAGGGGCTAGCAAGCACAACAAGATGTTTACATAAACAGAAAGGGGAGGATGCTGACTGTGCAGATTTGGTGGGTTATGTGGAAACATGCATGTTTTAATAACACAATGAGTTTGTGCTGCGCATAGACAGACATTAGAAGTGTGTTTCCTAGTGTTTTTAAATGGACTTGACACAGTTTTTCTGTGTAACCAGTGTGTGTTCCTATGTGTCTCTGGACGTCTGCGTACGGACGTCAGATTTTTTGGTGCAGTGGTGTAACAGAATGCCGGACCGAGGACGAGACTGTTATCAGCAGTTGCTGTGACAATGGAGCCCCAGTGGTCACAGGGACAGAGGAGCGCGAAAGGGAGGAGGAGGTGAGAGGAGGCGTAAGAGCAGGATGGGGGAAGGGTTAGAGTCTGCTGGAGGAATCAGTGATGGGGAAAATGGATGGAGGGGAGGGGGGCATTAATGGCCCGCAGACACAGCTGGCTGCAGACACCCAAGGACAGAGAGACGGAAAGAGTGAGAGACAGGCAGAAAGAGAAAGAGAGGGAGGGAGGGTGCGACAGCGACATGAGGGGGGAGGGGGGAAAAGATGATAAAAATAGAGGGGGAGAGGGAGCGCATCAGAGACGTCTCGTCATCGGAAGAGACGAGGGATGGAGGGAAGGAAGGTTATTTTCTTGTCATGCTTTTTGCGTCTGTTCGCCCACCATGGTGAAGATGTACGCACGCACGCACGCACGCACGCACGCGCGCACGCGCGCACACACACACACACACACACACACACACACAAATGGACGCACGCACACACACGGGCGCTGCTGCCATGCATGTCAATGAATTATCCATGGAACAATGGTGGCTCTTCACGTTAATGAACATAAACGAGGAGACAAAGATAGAGGGCCGAGGCTAAAACAGCATGAAATTCCCTCCAGCTGATTGCCTTCAGTTCCAAACATTCATGACAATAATTACCATTTGATTAGAGGGTCGTCAATTACACTTCGAAACGTTCCCATGATGATGTATACGAAAGGTCATCGGATGACATCATCTCTCCCCCAAAACACTTCTGAATATTCAGCGACGAAACTTATTTATCAGTTAGTGTGCACATACCTCAGTGTTTCCTACATTACCCATAACCCCCGGAATCCTTTCATCATCAGTACCTCAGCTGTTAACCTTGACGATGACATTATGCATGATGAATACATTAACAGGGAAAAGGTGTGCGTGTGCGTGTGTGTGTGCATGTGCGTCTATGCACAAGCATGTGGCTGCCTGAATGAGACAGGAATATGCAATCATGCGTCATCCTGATAGTGAGATAAGGGGGCGGAGAAGGGAAGGGTGATAAAAAAAAGGAACAGACCCAATAATGAAGTGTAATGGGGGTGAGGGTAGCATGCTGAAAAGGAAGAAGATTGGCGTTAGACTAGCAGATGGGAGCAGAGGATGGAAAAAGGCGGAAGGAGAAAAGGCAAAAAAGGGAGAAGAGAAAGAGGGAGGGAGGGATGAGGTTGTTGACGGAGCAGCGGAGAGAATATATGGAAAGACTGAAACGGAGAGCGGAGACATACTGAGCGAGAGACGTCTGTGTACGCCAGTGAGAGGGGGAGGAAGAGGGGGAGGGCATAAAAGGTTAAAGAAAAGGGAAGCTGGGGAGAGGAAGATGGGTAGCGGAAGAGACGGAGAGAAAACGGCGAAAGATTGAGGCACTGGGAGAAGATGAAGAGAGTGAGATGGGGGTGACACAGAGGAGGAAGGGAGGGGAGAGCGAGAGAGAGAGGAAGCTGCGAAGAAGAAAGATAGAGCCGTAAAAGGAAAGAGGTGGAGGGATGGAGAGAAGGTGAGGAGAGGGATGATGTCAGAAGAGGGATGTGTGGATGGATGAGAAGGTGTCTGATTTCTCTCCCTTGTACAGTCTGTACAGTCGCGACAAAAGAAAAAAAAAGAAAAGAAGTTTGTCACTTTATTATTTTTTGATGGATTTACGCAATGCTTGACGATTTGGGGAGGAAATAACAATTCACGGAAACCCCCTGTTGTTCTGACTGTAACCTTGCCTTGTAACATAATTTTAAGGCTACAAATTGCTGCTGATTTTTATTATTATTACATATTTGTAGCAGTTTGTTAAAAAGTGAAACCAAGCATTAGACTACAATCCCTTGCCCTTTAATGAATTACCCTGGTTCAACGTAGTGAAGGGATGAATGTTTTCGGACATCAGAGGATCGACTACACTGATAAAAAATATAGAATATCTAGAATAGAATATATTTCCTGCGTTGTCCGTTAAAAATACACGTGATGTAGTTGTTTGTCTATGCTCCCGTTTGTGTGCAAGCTCAGCTTGTGTGTGTGTGTGTGTGTGTGTGTGTGTGTGTGTTAGTGTGTGTGTGTGTGTGTGTGTGTGTGTGTGTGTGTGTGTGTGTGTGTGAGAGAAAGAGAGTGTTGGTGGGTGTCAAACCACATGAATAAATATGGCCGTGGAGATAGCCCAGGGTTTGCTCTGATGTTTAAATTTGTGCTGTGGCCTCTCCTGGCAAAGCTCGTGACTCACTCTGGGATACGGGGTAACACGCTAAAAGCAACACCGTGTCGACACTAACCTATTCTCATTTTAATGCTGTGGGGTGGGACCACTCTGCCGAGGTAGCCGTGGATTGTCGCCGGGCCTTGGCTAATTCCCGCCACACTGATAAATCGGGGCGGTTGTTTTCCGAGAAGATCGATGTGCGCGAGGGTTGTAAGGTGGCGCTTCGTGCTAATAACGCCGACACCGATTTTCATTTTGGCCGGCCAGGCTAATAATGCATTCTAATGCAATCCGCTGCTGCATGTGTGTTATCCCGCCAGGACAAGTGTGTATCATCCTGTGTGACTCACCGAGATCTCATTACAGATACCTCAGACCCCTGTCACTGGCCTCCCCTCCCTCCGCACGTCCATCCTTCACTCCGACCCTCGCTTGTCTCATCCATCTCTCTCGTTGCCCGTCTATTCTGCTCTTTTTAGTATGCATTGCTACGTAGCCTATGGCTGCAGGTGAGAGTCGATGCCTATTCATGAATCCCTCTGTGTGTGTGTGTGTGTGTGTGTGTGTGTGTGTGTGTGTGTGTGTGTGTGTGTGTGTGTGTGTGTGTGTGTGTGTGTGTGTGTGTGTGTGTGTGTGTGTGTGTGTGTGTGTGTGTGTGTGTGTGTGTGTGTGTGCATGGATTAGTAAACTTGCAACTGTTGGCAAAAGAGTGTGTGTGCATGTAAACCCAGGCTTGTGTGAGTGTGTTCCTCCATCGTAAGGGGAGAGACGGTCGAGTGAATTTGAACTTGATGTTGATTTTGTCGGCGTGCACATGCATGCAGGCACAAACATGGGAGCAAAGGCAAACTCTCACAAGCACGCGCACGCACGCACGCAAGCAAGCATGCACACACACACACACACACACACACACACACACACACACACACACAAAGTCCTGTATTGAGGTATTACAGAAGATGGCCCAGCTGTGATTTGTGCATATTCGTGCGTGCGTGCGTGCGTGCATGTGTGTGTGATTGATTACTATTCTTCCTCTCCCAGGTGCTCCTGCTATTCAACAGCCTTCATCTTGTCTCCCTCTCTTTTCCCTGCCTTCTTTTGTGGCAAGGCTCAACACGCATGGTTTTATCTCCACAAAAGAGATGATAGGTATAATAAAGCAATAATAAAGCGCAGAATGGCCTGGCAGCTCCATTCTCTGCGTCCATTATGTTTTGCTCACCACGGTGGAAACACATGAAAGTGAGATAATTGATGATATTGAATTATAATTTAATTTCAAATTTTTGGCCCAGGCTCATCCCCCGTCTGAGCCCTCAGGTGACTTTGTGCATTGTGTGTGAATGTGTGAGTGTGTGTGTGTGCGCCTGTGTGTGTGTGTGTGTGAGTGTGTGCTTTCATCCTGGCTACCATGGCTACGGCTAGGTCAGTCGATAGACATCTTAGTGAGAGGTCGTTAGAGTCTCCCTCATGTTTTCTCTGCATGAGAACATTGGCAATTAGCTAGATGCCCACTGTGGGTGACTGAGCAGCACACCTTGGGATGTGGCTGTCATCTAAGACACAAGTCGACGTGAAGTCTGTCATGATTGTTTTGTTTATAATTTTCTTTCATTTGGTGTTTTTGTCTTCTTTTTTGTTTTAAAGAGTTCAGTTGATTTTGTTGTTGACTCAAATTCACCATATGAGTTGGGGTCTGTTGAGCCCAGTTTTTTTAATTTTGTGCCAGAAGCTTAACTTTTAGCCATGTAGCATTTGAAGTGTGTTTGACGTCTGAGGAGGGTGAGTGTGTGTGTGTGTGTGTGTGTGTGTGTGTGGGAAGGGGGATGCATATGTGTGTATCCAAGGTGATGGGCCAGCTCTGACAATAACACTGATAAAAAAAAAATCTCCTCTGCCCCCGCACTACACCCACCTCCGCAATGCCGCAACCTCTTTCTCGGAGACACAGAGAGAGAGAGAGGAGAGGAGAGGAGGAAAGCAAATAGGGAGAGGAAGAGAGATAAGAGAAGGAAAGCAAACAGATATAGAATGGGGGATGAAATTCAGAGAGATACTGAGCAGGAAACCAAAATAGCAATGGAGAAAAAGGAAACAGTAGGAAAACAAACCGAAAGAGCGTCAAACAGACGGAGAAACTCCATTATCACGCTGAATGCTGCCTTTTTGACTCTGCGTGCCATCCACATACCAGCGGACATTGTCCCCCAGCCCCCACCCCTCCGTATCACCCCAGCAACGGCCCATTGTCTGCGCCCGTCAGCACTCGATTGTGCCCACCGTACCCAGATTTGGCGTCGGGCCTGTGCCCACTTTCAGATGGCACAAGCAGCGCGCCCTTCACGGACTTCACTGCCTGCCGGCACGGCTGGCTGTGTGGCACCGGTTGCTATGGAAGCTAATTCACAGGCAGAGAACCCACATTGTGTCCATAGCATGGAGGCACTCAGGCAAAACATACGCACACATGTATGTAGGCAGACTACGCACATGCAACCTAGCAACGGCACTGAACACTCTGGCTGTTGTACTCAGCGGGGAACTCGCGAGAGGATGCAACGTCTTTCCGCATCCTTTGGTTCCTCCCACAGGATCGGTCACATCACCCTCACGGAAATAAGAGTTTTTGCATAATAGGTTAGTGAGATGACATGTCAAAGTTCAAAGAAAGATGATTATGTATTAATGTGTAGGAGGTGTATTTCTGCACGAGCTATGGAGCTCACTGACCTTAAACCTGCCTGGTGGATGGATGTGTGCACCTCCATTCCTCAGTTACACATGACTGTCAGTTCATTGGCATGTGGGGGGACTGAAGAGATTTAGCAATATTTAGGTTTCATTTTTAGGTTTTAAGGTTTGGACATGGGAGTTTGTTTTTTCACTTGCCCTGAACCAAATTGCCTTCGGGATTAATAAAGTGGTATTGTATTGTATTTGCAATATGTCCCATGACTATCCAGGAATATAAATGATCCTTTAATACAAATAAATGTAAGGTTGTGTGTGCGTACATTTTATGATGGGGAATGAAATTCTGTCAGGCAGAGAGGCAGTTCACTGTGCCCTAAGTTATCTCTCTCCCGGAAGTCTCTTCTTTTCTAGCCCACATCTGCTCAAACGCTCCGTCCTGTCCTTGTGTTTTTAGGCAACGCAGCCCGGTTGGGGTCATGGGGTTCTTCTGTCCACTTCCAAGTCTCCTTGTCTTTCTCATGTTACAACAGCGGTGTTTTGTCATTACAGCCGTGACAGCTTATAGCAGTAATAACATTGGGACACAAAACAAAACCACACTTATTTTAACCTGCACGCAGATGCCTTTTCATCTGGTCAGGTAAGTATGTGGAAGTGTGTGATATTATAACATTTTTCCCACTCAGTTCCTCCGTCTGTCCCTCTCCCCGTCTCTGATCTTGCCTTTTCACTTTTTTTTTCAAACCCCCCCCCCCCGCCCTCAGCATTATGTAACTCCAGCAGCTGTTTGAAGACAGCATGGAAAACTTTTCAAAGTACTGTTATTGCTGCATGATCACAACCCAGGAGAAACATAGGTGACAGTTCCTGGTTCCATTATCACTCTTGCAGTCGCCTGGTCCCATCACACACTTCCCTTTGCTCTTTTTAAATGTTGTCATCTCCAGCTTCCCTTCGTTTTCACACAAACATACGTGAAGCAGTGCTCAACTTTGACTCTTTCATGTTTTGTTCAAATTTAGCAATTTAGATTTCATTGGATTTTTTTATTTATTTTTCCTTAATCTGCCTTTCTCTTCTAGTGTTCTCCATCTTCTGCCCTTCTTCGTCAATCCTTCCTCCTTCCACAGTTTTATCTCTCTCCCTCATGAAATCTCCCTTCGCCTAATTTGTGAACAGACCGATAAAGAGCAGTGGTACAGGCTTTACTTAGCAAGTCACTCACTAAGCTGAATGCACAAACACACAGATATACACACTTAAGTATCTTGAAGCACACCCAAACTAAAATTACGACCGCGCTTGCCGGTTATAGTGCTGAACAGCTGTGCAGGCGAATAAAACTGTGCCCCGCAATTGCACACTCACCCAAAAAACTTAAATAATAATAAGCGTGAATCATTCGCCATGTGCTTTCCAAACAACGTGCGAGCGAAGCCTCTGGATTCAGGAGCAAAATCGCTCCACTCCTTGTTGATGCCGAGTGAAAGTCCTGATTCTTCAGCCCCTGGTGCACAAATACACAACAGTTCAACAAGCGGGAGCAGATGTGTGAACTTTGTTTTTGAATATTTAGTAAGTAACTTATAAGAATTCTGTGAAAATGTGAAATGCGTATGTGGCCTTCATATTTGGCACATGCACTTAGTTATAGTATTAAGATTTCCGATATTTTCTGATCATTGCTGATCATTCACAAGCATGATATGTTTGGCTTTGATAAACGGCATTTGATCACGCAGTCATCATCATGCAAAGCATGTGATTTGTTGCAGTAACACTGGGATGGGAGGATGGAGTGGTGAGAAGGTGAGAAGAGAAGAGTGAGGAAGGAAAGAAAGGAGGAAGGACAGGACAGATGACAAGATGAGAGCAGAGGAAGAGGATGAGAGACCTGAAGGACAGTTGATGAACTGCACAGAGTTGGAAAGGGGCCAGATCCCTTTAATGAGGAAAGTGCTGCACCCAACACCTTAGCACACACACACACACACACACACACACACACACACACACACACACACACACACACACACACACACACACACACACACACACACACACACACACACACACACACACACACACACACACACACACACCTTATTTTTGCCGTCTCCACTCTGCAGCATCCCACCATCCACCACTAAGTACTCCCTCCAGATCAAACAGGCGGGCGCACAGTAACCAGCATACAGATGAGCCTTTCCTCCTCTCTCTTCCTCTCAACCCCCCTTCCACTCTCCCGTCAACACCTCTGTCTTCTCCTCTTCCCCGCAGTAACCCCTTGCTCTTCCTCTCCACCATCCCCCTGTTCCTCCCTCCCCTCCGTCTCTCCCTCTGATGTCCCTCGCTCGTGGAAGGGGAATATATCAGTCCTCGCTAGACAAACACTGCGCTGACACTGTCCCCGCTAGTCCAATAAAAACACATTACCTGCAAACTGCATTAGGCCAGACACATGCACGTATGGACATACACACACACACACACACACACACACACACACACACACACACACACACACACACACACACACACACACACACACACACACACACACACAGTTGTGCATGCGATGAGCTACTGTGTGTAATCAGATCTAGGTTAGCAGCCTGTCCTCTCACACTCCACTCACGCTGAGCTCCTGGTCAATATGCTACGCATGTGTGTGTGTGTGTGTGTGTGTGTGTGTGTGTGTGTGTGTGTTTTGTGTGTGTGTGTGTGTGTTTGTGCGCGTTTGTACGATGCACATGAGATGTAGGCTTAAGTGTTTACTCTGTTTGTGTTTATGAGTTTATGTGGCAGAAAGATGAGAGCGAAATATTTGCATTTGGTGGTGCCGGTTTGTGTTTTGCATATGTATCACAGTTTGGGTGCGACATTCGGTTGCAGACCATGTGTTTACACTTTTGAGAGCATGTGTGCGTTTTCTGTGTGTGTGCGCTTCATGTCACGGATGATGTAGAGCAATCCATGCAGTCACCGGAAATGACAAAAACGTAGAAGTTCAAAACGTCTGGACAGACTGAGAGTGTGTTACTTTTCATGAAGGGACAACATGGTTACTCACAGTGGAATACCTCATACCTCATAAAATCTGTTTCAGTTTTGATTTGAAACAGGCATCTACATTCAACATCATGCTGTTATCTGAAAATATCAACAAGTCCTTCAACCAGAATGACCCTGTAGTTTGTTTGTCCCTTCCCTTTGATGGAACCCAAGGGAGCTTCTCCTGAAACCGTGCCGCTGTGGCAGAAGGCTTACTGCGCCTTTGTCATCTTGGTTGCAATAACAAACATGCGGTGAAGGGTGTGGAATGGTCATGGTATGGTTTATGCACAAACACAACCTGGTTGGATCTAGGAAAAGATGGGAAACGCTCAGGTTAAAATAAGTACTTCCTTAAGGTTAGTGGACCTTTGTCGTCACGGCTACAATAATACACACGATAAAGGTTGTGGAGAGGTCGTGGGTAAAAGAAACTGACTATTGGTTTCACAGGGGGAAGGAAACGTTTTGTCCACCCACCCTCCTCCTGCTCCTGAAACATCACCTGACTTCTTCCTTTCGCTCCCGTCATAGTGACTACGTCCGCTGTGGGATCGGCAAAACAATAAAACACAACTATGAGTTGTAATAAAAGCCGCTTGTGCTGACGACGAGGACAGTCTGGACAAAACTGCACAGCTCCTGGCCTTTTAGAATTGAATTCAATAAGATTTATTATATTGTGAGGCCCTCGACCAAGTGCCTTGAGATAATATATGTCGTGCTTTACAAATATAAATTACTTCAATTGAATCCCAGGCAGAAATGCATTCTAGCACGAGATGTACAAGCAAGCCTGGATTACCAACTTGGCAATTGACCAAAGCCTTCAGATCCTAGGGGCCTCGGGAGCCACAGGCTTTTAAGTGTTGAAATAACTTAGGGGAAATGTAATTTTGTGGAAACATGCACAAGTAAGGCTCGATGGTGGCTTTTGCGCTTTTGCCCTTGAGTTAGTGTCTCATACATAGGTCCAATGCACCAATACGACATATGTATATTGCGCCGCCGTGCTGTGGATTCATATACAGTTATTGTGAACCTCAACAAAGCGACGATGGAGACATCGGTTAAGATAATTGAACAAAAGCCATGAACAGCAATGATGGCAGGGAAGACTCGCTAGTATTTATAAAAAACAGGGATTGAAATTCAATATGAATACAAATGGCATAGTATGAGTCATAGGTGGTGTGTTCACATGCATTAGTAGCTGACTGTGTGTGCGTGTGTGTGTGTGTGCTTTCAATGACAGTGCTGTGGTCCGGTTTCTCCCTTCAGCCCTTCTTGTGTTCATGGCACTTCTCTTTAATGAGGGACAAACATTCTCCCTCTCTGTCTCTCTCTCTCTCTCTCTCTGTCTCGTAATAACACCCCCACAGTAAATAACCATGAGCCTCCGGGGCAATTAGGTGGGCACTTGGGGCTTATGGCGGCGGCGCTCATAAACACACATTCTCTCTCCGACACACACCAATGGAAAGTTAAAATTGGATGAAAAAACAAAGGACAGTGTCAAAGATTGAAAGTTAGATGCGGAGAGAAAAGATGACGTCTTGATTTTTAAAGTCTCTCGGACTGTCCGCTCCTTATCTGCCTTTGATATGTGCTGTCGTTTCTCAGTCTATCATTTTGCCTGTTTTGTCAGTTTTTTCTTCTTCTTTCTCCTCCCCTCGCCTCTCTTCTCCTCTCCTTGACCTCAAATATTTGTTTTGGTCTGAGACCGAGAGACAGAAAAAGGAAAGGAAGGCAACGGAAAAGGAAGGCAAGAGAAGGGAGGGACAGACTCAGAGGGGAGCTTTCACCTTTCATTTCACCACAGCAATGATTTGCCAATTTCAGTATGCCCTTTACTGACCATCACGCACACCACACACACTGAAACCTACTCTCTGCGCGCCTCCCAATCTCCATGATAATCAGCTTCCTTTCATTGTGTTGCATCATGCAGGAAACCCAATGTTAGAATGTGTGTGTGAAGGAGAAAAAGTCACAGGCAAAGGAGAACAGACTGTGTGTGTGTGTGTGTGTGTGTGTGTGTGTGTGTGTGTGTGTGTGTGTGTGTGTGTGTGTGTGTGTGTGTGTGTGTGTGTGTGTGTGTGTGTGTGTGTGTGTGTGTGTGTGTGTGTGTGTGTGTGTGTGTGTGTGTGCGTGTGTGTGCGTGTCTGTGCGTGTCTGTGTGTGCGTGTGTGTGCGTGTGTGCGCGCAACAGCCCGATGTCTTTGTAGCAGCAGACCAGTTGTGTATTCGAGGGACTTTGCCCA
>NC_061531.1:10487500-10507500 GCF_022379125.1 Scophthalmus maximus | reverse complement strand
TATGTTTTTGTCAACACAGGGGGAGTGGGGGAGGTGTAAGGGTCAGGGTCGTTGAGGACCAGCACAAACACACACACACTCACACACACACACACACCTTTAGATCACGGGGGGGCAAGGCAGGATGGGCGTGTGTGGGGGGGTCGCTCTCTGTTGCCATAGAGACGGGAGGACGGTGGTGTTGGATACTGTTACTAGGCAGGAGAGGCTGCCACTGAATGAGGTGAGAGTAGGTGGGGTGGTCTGCTGGGGAGGGTAAACAACATCAGGGGCTGAGGGGGAGTGACAGCGCGTCTAGACTCCACTAGCTCTGCTGGGATTATTTTTCTCAACAGCATACTGTCTTAAGTATAAGTGTAAGTGCCTTCGAGTCTTACGCCTGTAACCCTCAAAGTGAAAGTCATGAAATGTGGTACAGACATTACTTATCCACACAAAGTATAACTCACCGTCTGTAACCTTAACACAGGACAAGACGCGTCACCTCTGTAACCCTCCTCTCAGACGTGACGGTCGGAGCTTCAGCGCCACATGGTGCATGTAGCGCGTAACTGCTTCTTGTGCCTGAGCTCCACGGTCACATCTGTGGTACACTCGCGCCCTCTACTGGGGGGAAATGTGTACGCCTCGGTTTACTGCGAACACACCGGAAATAATGAATGCATTGTTGTTTAACTCTCATGTGTCGCACTTGGGAGGAGAGGGAGGTTTTGCCATTTCTATGGAAACATGAACATGGTTGTCATGAATGAAGATCTGTGCTTTGTCTGCCGTGCGATGTAAATACATTTTTTATCAATAAATCAACCTCAGAGCTATCAGAGTGGTTTGACCGTCATCTTCACCTCCTGGCTGGCTTCTTATAACGCCTCACTTGGACACACCGGACACGTCCGTGGTTATACTGTTTGTTGTAGCAACAGCTCCGCTTGTGACCCTTCAGTACCACGGACAGCGCCTTGGCATTGCTCCGAGAACAGTGGCCCGGAGCTCATTTAGCACCACGGACAGCGCCGCAAACTAGTGTTTTCAACACATGCAAAGCCAAATATGTCATCCTCAATGCAAAACTTCAAATTCTGCTCCACATTTTGATATACCTCGAGACACTCTGGCTGTCTGGAATGTCATTTTTTGCAGCAAATTAGATTTTAACCTTTTCTAGGCGACGAAAAGAGACTCCTTCTAATTGGTCCTTTAATGACCTTTACAGTTCTAATACCTTATAATTATAGGGATGTATAAATGCATATCTGGGTAAAAACGTTCATTGTCACACTTGTTGCCTTATTCAAATTTTTTGTCCTACAATAAAAAGAAATCTGTGAGGATAAGCAGACTGACAGCAAAGTGCCTTTACACAGACGAATGTGCGAATCAGTCACTGAATACATGTTTGTTTTTGCCATTGGAATAAAAGATGAAAGAAAATGCTAAAAACAAAGTGCAGCTTGTGTGGGAGTTCATGCAAATCTGACTCAGCCTTAGTGGTTCGCAACTGGAAGACATTCACCTTTTGTGTGATATGTGAGATGACAAACCCTAATTTATACAGTTATCACAATCTGCTGCTGTAGGCCTTTGAAATCTTGATTTGATAAATTTTCCCAGACTTGCAGTCCAGGCCATGTCTTTTGGTGCTCACAGACATAATTAATTAATTAAATGCTGGGTTTTCTCATGTGTTATTTCAATGTATCCTGCTGGCTGGATGAGTTTTACAGCTTGTAAAGGTTCTTCACACAACCCCACCCTTTATTTTTGCTCGGTTCGTCCTCACCCCCCTAACAGGCACATGTGTTCACCTCCACCCGTGCATACAAGTAAGACAGAGGAGGCCCATATGCCGACCGCCACCCACCCACACACACAGAGAGAGTTTTGTCCTGGCTTGTGTTTTTATTGCACACTTTAATCATTTAGTAAACAGATCTTCACAGTAACAATGCAACAGCAGAAAACAGAAGCAGATCACTGTGCGGTGCAGGTTGTTAGGTCGTCGAAGTATTCATAGGTATTTACACTGAGGATACGAAAACAGGTCCCGAGGTCGTCGCTGCGGAGGGGAAGAGGCATTTTAATTAACCCCTTCATCACCACCAAGCAGACTTTGAGTCCAGCTCCCAGGCGTCGCACTGTTTGTCGCTCTGTGAATGCCGTCCATACTGCCAACCCACAAACATTCAAGAACTCCGTTTCTGTCACGGCACAGGTACTGGGTTAGCCAATACGCAGGACCCTTGGAGGAAACACAAAATTGCACTGGCAACAACTTAGTGTCCAAAATCAAACAGCTTTTTTCAAAATTATTATCAGAAAGTAAAAATCGTACCCAATTTTAATAGTCTCCAAATACTATATAGCTCCTCTATATTTCCCCATAAAGCAACATGAAGCAAACCATATCAAGAATTCATTAAATCACTTTCACTCTGTGTAGTGCACCAATAAATAGTCATTTGGACATGAAATCTCATGAAACAAATCAACATACAAACTCTAACATTGCATTGCACAATTTGTAAAATCAGTCGGTACTAGATGTCTCAGGTCTGCAGGTGAGAATGGTAGTGCAATTGAAGGAACTGACATACCATTTAAAAAATGCCGACCAGCACATCAGTGCGGGCCCGGTTCTGTACATATATAGTGTTTCTGCATGTCGCGCAAGCTAAACCTGCCGAGGAAATGGGAAAGAAAATAAATGAATTCAAAATTGGAATAAGGCAAAGTGAAGGTACTGCTTGAACTCCAGTGAGAAGTCCACTTGAACTCAGATTTATGCCGCTCAGAGGAATGTAATAACATTTGAAATCAGTCTTTTTCCAAGTCTGTTCCAAGACGCAAGAATAGAATAAACTCTTTTTTTTACTCATTGTAGCACGTTCTTTGTGCTTGGCCCCACTTCACTTCTCCGGTCGATGAAAACTAACATGTTTTACAAAACAAACATTATCTTGAAAACTTCCACATGCCTTCTAAACCTTTTCATTGTCTGGCCATAAGAGGCCCAGTCAGTGTGAGTTCTCATTTGGTTATGCACTAACATGTAAAACAAGCCGATACCCCCATATTCAAAACAAACGGGACAAAAACAAGAACACAGCAGTGGTTCTCGTCTGTCTTGCACAACATCTGATGGAAGAAAAATACATCTGTATGTAACAAATACAAAGCCTCCGCGGGAGCACAGTCTTCCATTGTGTCTGTGGACGGTTTCTTCTATAAACACACTTCAGAGCAGTTTCCATAGAGGCAATGGTGGCAAGTCTTGGAATTCACTGAATTCAGCTTGATATCAGAGGTGGGATTTTTGGTCCGATCCCATTGGTTTAGACAGCCACAGAGCGTGGTCCGTTGTGTCACCGGCGGTCCCGGTCACCCTAGAGCAACGTCCTCACTACCTGTGACCCCGGCTCCTGTGGGTGACCGTGTCCCCGGCCAAATTCCCCTCCACGACATTAACGTGGCCTTCTTTCTCTACGCAGCCTGCAAGCACCTGCAGCACCAGCCGGAGCCGGCGGTCCATGGCCCGGAGATGAGGCTGGATGAGGACGGGGGACAGCCGGTCGCGCAGAAGGGACTCCTCCATCAGCGCGCTCAGCTGGTACTCCTCTT
Source organism: Scophthalmus maximus (assembly GCF_022379125.1). Classification (NCBI taxonomy): domain Eukaryota; kingdom Metazoa; phylum Chordata; class Actinopteri; order Pleuronectiformes; family Scophthalmidae; genus Scophthalmus; species Scophthalmus maximus. The sequence continues at coordinate 10,503,882 of NC_061531.1, read as the reverse complement.
TGGCCAGCAGCTGGAGACGCAGGTACGTGGACTTCCTCACTCTGTAAACACAGACGGGATTACTGAAGAGGCTATTTCAGATTGGAACTCGGATATCAGGATATTGCATACTAATGTATTCTAACATTTACCTGGAGCTAATTCCTTAACTGCATGATAATCCACCTTTAAGATGTATGTCTTTGACTTCGGTTGACTAACAAACAAAGGCTCAGTGTGTCTGAAATGTAAAAATATTGAACCTCTGTGGAAGAGAACTTTGCTTTGCATACTTTATGCTAATCTCCCATTTAGTTTTGGATATTTCCTGTGTACGAACGGCCCGATGGTGATGACGGGGGGGGGGCAAGCAGCGGGGTGATTAATTCCGTCGTTAGCAGGACAGAGAAGCACGTAGGTAACCAAAAGTCTGACCTGCAGCACTGGCTGAGAGGCACGAGGATGGACAACTCGTCGTGGGAGTGTTTTCCAAACCTACAAGGGTGGGAACAAATATTACAGGATTTATCACAAACAAAACCCTATGCTGGATTTAACTCATTTAGACAGCAATTTCTCAGTCACTGCAAGATGCCAATGCGACTGTTCAAACATTTATTAGCTGCCAAGACGGACACTTATCAAAGTGTAATGTAAAGCAGATGAATGTCTTCACCCTCTTCCGTTGTCAAGGTGAATGATGAAAGTGTCGTTCCCAAACTTCTCAAAAGTTTCATAATGATGACGATCCATATTGCCTGAGGGAAATGGTGATGAAATGTGATTGAGTAATAGAGGACACAGTCACTAATTAAAAGTTAGTTATTAAAAGAGACACGTTTTACCCATTAGGAAGTCAAAGATGGTCATGTCCATGATGTCCAGCAGTCGAGTGCCGCGGTCATATGGCGGCGTCTGCTTCACCTCGTCACAGTAATCTGGGTCCACCTCCCACCTGGGAACACAGAAAATATGTTTGTAAAAATCGAATTAGTTAATTAGTGGGGGGAAATAATAGATGATTAGACAATTAACTCGGCCCAATCCATGTCTCCGAAGTCGTGAGGTGTGTCAGTGCTGACAGATGTGTGAGTGCGCATCACCGGTGTCCCGTCCTTACTCTGCTTTCTTGCGCTTGTGGTAGGAGCGTCTCCAGGGGTTCCTCCAGGTCTTGCGTTTGGCCAGGTTCAGGTCAGGCAGGAAGGCCGCCAGTGAGCCCTCAATCTGGTCCGGTTTGCCGCACAGAGCGTGCTCAGTGGAGCAGTAGTAAGAGCATTCGCCGTAGAAGCAGACGTTATTGGCTGAGGGAGAGAGGAGAGGGGAAAAAAAAACAGGTTTAGCGACTAGGTCAGAGGAGAGGCAGAGGGAGAAGTGGTTTGACAATGATGTGTCTGAGTGTGAATGAGGGATTAAATAACAACAGAAGATGGTGATCAGACAGTGGAAAAACCCAGGAGGGTGGTGGTGGTTTTCCAATCGCAGATTCACATTCCAAACAGGTCACAGAGGCATGTGAGTGAGTGTTGACCCATCACAGCTGTTACTTTTCAGTCAAAGAGAACCTGCACACGTTTGTCTTCTAATCTTCAAACCAAATGACTTGATTGCTTTGTATTGTACAAAATAATTTCACTTACAATTAACTCTTAATGTCTTGATTGTTTTGGACACAATTTAAGTTTATTCACTGTCCGTTAATGTTGTGGATCCTACACTTTGGCGCTTTTGTGAGTAACCTGACTTACAGTGCCACCCTGTGGTGACTTTGGCTTGACCATATAACCCACTCTGTACATAACCCAGTTTACTTAAAGCAGTCGTGCCTTGGAAGTGAAGAAGAGAGGTGAAAAACTCCAGAGAGATGCACCTGTATTCTGTCTGGGATGAAACCGAGTGGCTCTGACACTGTGCTAGGCTGTAGAGTCTTGGCAGAGTTACTACCTGGTGAGATGAAGAAGGTCCGCCACAGCTTCTTATCGCGTGTCACATCTCGGATCTCTCTTGTCATGTTGACAAGTCGTCCTGCCACCGGGGGCACTCTTCGGAAATCGAGGATCCTGAGGCGAGAGAGAGAGGCAGAGAGTCGATCGTGTTACATAGTGTTTAAAAACGCACTCATTAGGCTTTTTGGACGGAATATATATAATATATATATATGTATATATATTATATATATATATTTTTTAAGTTAGCTAAGTTAAAACTGAAGCAATGCTGTTTGCCATGGCATCAATATTGCCGTAGTTGCAGATTTGCAGATGTTGCAGAAGATAAAAATTGTAAAACAATGTTTTCGACTTCACGTTCTCATGATCTACAAAGCCTCCTGACCCTTTCGCTCACTCTCGTCTGCAGCAATGTTCATCATCTGCATACATGTGTCCATTCCAGAAAAAAGTGGTACATCAGGATCCTTTTCTCCACCCAAAACAAAATATTCAGTGATTTCCCATCACACTCGTCAGCAGAGAACTTGATCTGTTCGGCCTCAAGCGCACAAGATTAATTATTAATTCATCAGCTTTACAGTGCTTTTCTGTCTGCTCGCGTGATTGGCTTCAAAAGCAGCATTTTTTGGCAATCGCCGTTTCCTCATGAGCGAAACAAGGAGGGTCTGTCTCACCGACACACACTCAAATGCAGACAAACAAATAACTTTATGAACCACACCTCCTTAATCCCCATCTTATCCTCTGCTTATATTCTGAAGGTAGAGCGCAGGTTAATTCTACTCATCCTGCTCTCGACTTCACGTCCTCCCTTTTCTGCCTGCATATGTCTCTCTCTCTCTCTCTCTCTCTCTCTCTCTCTCTCTCTCAGCCTCGCCCTCTCAATTTTTCCCGATGCTCCTATGTCAGAACACGATACCTATTCAGTCCCCGCTCAGACGGTCTCAGTGTACATTTTCTATCCAAAATGACCCTGGCCAGTACAAGACTGAAGCTAAGCCTCCTGGGAGCAGGCGGACTCACAGACAGACAGACAGACTGGCTGGGGGGAGCGGCGGTGGCGAAACTTTAGCCTACAGAGGACAGCATTCAGGAGCGGAAAACTGCACTGTCATGTGGGGCCCCGGTGACAAAGGAGCACCTGTGAGTGGGGCTACCTGTGTGTGTGTGTGTGTGTGTGTGTGTGTGTGTGTGTGTGTGTGTGTGTGTGTGTGTGTGTGTGTGTGTGTGTGTGTGTGTGTGTGTGTGTGTGTGTGTGTGTGTGTGTGTGTGTGTGTGTGTGTGTGTGTGTGTGTGTGTGTGTGTGTGTGTCTGTGCGCGCGCGTGTTTGAGAACACACTGAAGTGTCTATTTGTGTCCACTTTGCCTATCACACACCCCTGGGTCACAAGGAGTTCACCCCGAGAAAGCACTCGGGTGACGAGAAGCGAGAATTATAAGTCATCGGTGGGGAGCGATGACGTGTTAAAATTCTGGATATTTCGGTACGTTTGATCGATTTCCCGAATTCGAAAAGTTTGAGCAGAGGAAAAAGAAGACCGTCCTCCTATTCCACATTCCTCGTCCAATATGTGAGTCATGAACTAAGCACAGGCTCAGACGGGCATCCGGAGGCTGCTGTGGTCGAGCAACTGGACTATACACAGACAGTGCCCGCGTGGTGCATGCAAACTAAAAACAAACTGCCTTTTCGGGGTATTACCGGCAACGTCCCCTGCTCCAAGGCTGTGTCCCGGTGGTTACGGCGTGCCTGTGGTTTCCTGTTTGGCTGCGCCTTTTTTTCTGCCCATGCAGACACATGCCACTGACCTCAACCAACGGAGGGCGAGAGCGTCTGCTTTTGTGAGCAAGTGTGACAGTAGTTACCGTGCCCTCGGTAGACCTCACGATGACCCGCAGTCCATTTATCATCCTCCCTCGGAATCCCAAACTATCATATTCGACTCTTCTTAGTGTTCTCTGTTGAGATGTGTTGTTTTTAAACTGGTCCTCAGAGGAAAAGGATCATGTGAAAATCATTGCACTCAGCAGCAAGTAGACGTTCCCGGCTCTGTGTATCAGGTAATCCCTCATGTACTTAATCCTTTTCAAATTTTCACATCTTAGTTTCCATTATGGCTCACCTCCGGTTCATAATGCGGTTAAAGTGTCGCTGTCTGTGTGAAGGAACGTGTCAGGTGTGACACGTCATTCTTCCTGATAGAGAGTTTTTTATTGGGGGCGGGGGGGGGGGGCAGTTGGCATATCTCACCTGTCCAAGTGAAAAGCGGCAATCTCAGCGTTGTGCCTCTCGAAGTCGGAGAAGTAGAAGAAGTCGGGAGGGGTTTCCTGCTCGCGTGTCTGCCTGAAAGACAAGGAGTTACAAGGACACGTTGAACACAGTCATCCTCACTAGGTTTTTTCTTTGTACTAGTACATTTTACACGTTTGTGTTTAGATTAGAGGAACAATAGTGAAATATAATTGCAAACAAACCCATACGTTTCTGTATTCATATCCATCCTGAACTAAAACAAACAAAAACAAAAAAATGGGGCGCTGAAAGATGATGTGGTTGAAAATGTAAATTCAAGTCCTGACAAGTCCTGGAGTTCTGACTCATCAGCAAGGGGCTGATGCTATAAATGATATTGTAACATCAGGAAGCCATTCATCCGATTTTTGATCGTGCCATCACCTGATTTTGAGTCATTTCTTCTCCAGTCTATTCAAATCCCATCCAGCACTCATCAAATGTTTGTTTCCTGCAGCATGAAACTCATCTCTGCGTCCCTTTTCTGGGACGCAGGCTGACACATGAGACCAAAGCCTGTGTGGACGAGGCTGCTCAGGGGGAAGCTGGATGAGACTCTTTTCTTTTTCTTTTTTGCCTACAGCCTGCTGTTTCCCTCACCAAACACACAGACAGACACACACAGACATCCGGGAGACGTGAATCTGCCAACCAAGCCATGGATCTGAGTCAGGGACTGCTAGAAGCCTGTCTGCTCCTCTGGCAGCGGGATATTAGCTCTCCACATTCACACATTTGCTTTCTCTTTTCTCACGCACATAATATTCTGCACTCGACCTTGCCCCAACATGCTGCTACCCCCCCTTCCTCCACTCCATCAGTGTGGACTGGACTTCAGGGTGCAGCAGTGTATCCCCGACCCCCTCCTCTACCTTTTTCCCTTTTTTTCTTGAAAACCACTGACAAAAGATAAATAACCGCTCCTCCTGTTCTTTTACATGTCAGAGAAACCGCCACTTACGGGTAAATCAAGTGCCGCCATTGTGATCCCGTCTTGCCCACCCAGAACGAGGAGGGGGCTAATGGTGTTTTTATTTCCAGGGTGCATGGCAGGGGATAAAAGATACTGTGTGGATGAAGGGAGTGGAATAAAAGGTGACCTTATGAGCTGGAGGCACTCAGAGCGCCAGTGACGCACATTGTTGTAGTGTAATTCAAATATCCCTCTATCAAGGTGCCTTATCACGTGTAGATAATCAGGGCTGCCGAAAAAAGGCTCAGCGACACAAAAAAAGATGCCGAGTTTAAACAACGAGATGTGAAATTTTGTCTTCAGTTGAACATAATAGCAACTTCTACTTTAATAAAGTACTCTGCATGGAAATGAAGTTGGCAAGACCGAGAGAGACAGTCTAACGTTAAAGGTTGTTTCTCTCTCGGCAATCAACGAAGAAACGCCTCCCTGTCTTCAGTCCAAGCATTTGACCATATAGGATTTTTTTATTAATGTTTTTGTATCTTTTTCTTTTAACTTTCCACTATGCAAAATATGTAAAATAAACCTGACTGACAGGCATTACAGGCTTTGGTTGCCATGGCCACCAAGATGTAAAAATGCAATTTCATGTCGTGGAGGAAGCTCCTTAGAATTTTGAATGTCGGTAATAGCAGGTTTGTGATGTGAAAAGCTGCAATACTCACACACACACACACACACACACACACACACACACACACACTATAAAAAAAATCTCAAAATTTCCCCTCACCACAGTTACGAGCACACACACTTCCTTTATCAGTGAATGTCCTTGATAATAAAAGCCCTTTTTATCTGAAGCAGTGTATGATCAGGCTACAGCAAACATACTGTTCATAGTTCAGCAGAGTGTGTATGTGTGTGTGACGAAAACGAACTGGCTGCCTATGTGGACTCAGTTTGCGCTGACTTGGCAGATTTAGTGCTTTTTCATGAGCTTAGACCTGCACAGTGGAGGGTTATATTAGAGAAAGATGGGAGAGGGAGGGGCAAACACCACAACAGCTGTGGCCCAGACTCTGCATGCACACTCCTCTTTTCTCTCTCTCTCTCTCTCTCTCTCTCTCTCTCTCTCTCTCTCTCTCTCTCTCTCTCTCTCTCTCTCTCTCTCTCTCTCTCTCTCTCTCTCTCTCTCTCTCACACACACACACACACACACACACACACACACACACACACACACACACACACACACACACACACACACACACACACACACACACACACAAATACCGTCACACAGCCAGAATAATGATACATGCTGGTGACTGAGAGAGGGCAGGCGAGACAAACCCATTGAGAGAAAATCGAGGCGCCAAACACCTCCGATTTCACCCTCTGAAATGAAGCTAATGGGAGCAAATTGGCAGCTCCCCTGACGCTGCGCACGCTGAATGAAGATGAAACAGTATGTGTTTTAGTTTTTCCCAGCCAGGTGGTGAGGTTTAGGTTAACACGGCAGATATAATGAGGCATTATTCAATCTCAATTCCGGGGGGGGGGAACTGCAGGTAGAAATAGAATAAAAGGAACCATACAGCACCCATTGACTTGGTGCCACTGATCTAACGTATAGAAGGAGAGAAAGAGAGACACGGAGATAGACAGGGAGAGACGGAGTGGGCGCACAGGAGATCTGTCATCTATTGGTAATACGCAGCAGATTTCAGCCCCCCACTGACAGGCTCCTTTGTTTCTGTCTGGCCCTCTGTCCTGTGCGTGCGGGCAGGCGGGCGGGCGTGCGTGTGCGTGCGTGCGTGTGTGTTTGTGTGGCTGAAAAAACTGCGACAATGGTTACACAATTACGGTATCACATTTTCTTCAAATGACATGATCAGACTGCACAGAGAGATTGATTTCAACACGTGTGTGTGTGTGTGTGTGTGTGTGTGTGTGTGTGTGTGTGTGTTTGTTTGCTAATAGTAATGAAAGAAGAAAAAAAAGGAGAGAAAACATTATAATTTTTTGATGTTGATGTTTTTGAAGAGATGAGCAGTTTCAAATCTTTTAAGATCTGATCAGTACATACCTACGATACTGTAACGTGACAGGAATGCGGCGCTCTCATCATCCACCATAACAAGCCAAAGACCTGCATTTAATCCCATTAACCACGTAATCAGATGAAAATAACAAGAAAGTGTGTTTATGCTCTGATGCGTCCTTTGGGCTTAACCTGTTCAGAGCCACGAGTCACTTTCACTGAGTCCTCTAAACAACATTGTAGCGGTCAAAGCACAGCCTCCAAGAAGAAAAGTCATGAGACTACAAGAAGAGAATAACAAGAAAAAAATATTTGCATGCAGCTTTCTGTTCCTGGAAATCTGGTTTTCCACATGGAGGGAGAGAATGAAGTAGGCTCGAGAATATTGGATCCTGCTTCATGTTGTCTAATCTCCTCTGCACCTCATTTCCTTTCTCCCTCCATGCATTTCTTGTCCATCCCTTCTCCGTCGGTCCTTCAATTGCTCTCCTCTTTCCCTGACCGATTTTCCCATCAACCACCACCTTATTTTTTTCTCCTCATCAATTTTTCTCACCACAGCAAAACAAAGACAACAGTTGAATGTCTTTGAAACAAAATTTCAAAGTGTAAACCCTTTTCTTTCCCTCTCGAGATTGATTACTGTTTCTTTTCAAAAGGGTTTCGCCTCATCTGCTGTGAAATATATATTTTGTCTTTATTAAGGGTTTTGGAGACATAAAAGTGATTAGTGTGATATATTCAGGACACTCGCGGGTAAATGGCACCTTGTGGAACACTCACTGCACCTCTCGAGGTGACAGACAGGTGAACCGGATAAAAGACTGCTGATTTGTGTGAGAGGGTGCTCATCTGTCACCAGCACTACATGCAGACATGTCCCGAGAAGACACAGGCAAAGACTGTCAAGGCTGCTGTGCATGCTTTTGTTTACATCTGCAAAAAGCAGAATACTGTGTGTGTGTGTGTGTGTGTGTGTGTGTGTGTGTGTGTGTGTGTGTGTGTGTGTGTGTGTGTGTGTGTGTGTGTGTGTGTGTGTGTGTGTGTGTGTGTGTGTGTGTGTGTGTGTGTGTGTGTGTGTGTGTGTGTGTGTGTGTGACATTGTGTCTGCATATTTCTCTTTACTTCCCCCCACGCATGCCGCCCTTCTTGCTTCCTCCAGCATCAGTATCGGAGCAGGATCTAAGAACTGGCCCGGGGCGCTATGGTACTTGTCGAGATTGAATTTCAAATCAATGTTACACAAGTTGTGTTCTGGTCTCAGCTTTTTTTAACGCACACTGAAGGGAAAAGGCAAGCTATTTGCATGTGTGGGATGATGTATGGGCGATATTATCATAAGTATGCTGGTAACACGACTTGACTCGAAGAAGGACGATGGCCCAAACCAGTGCTTCAGTTTCGGGGAGTTAAGGGAAGGAGTGTGGAATAAATATGAAGACTGAGCAACACTGTCAGTGATCAGCTTTCTGCTGCATGAAATATTCAGTACGCGCAAGTTTGGAGGTGCAGATGTCTATTGATCGATCCCTTATCAGATTCGGGTGCCAGTTAGTTTCACAATGAGGGTGATACATTATACATTAAACACTGGAAAAAGAAATGGTTGAAAATAAACAGTATTGGACTATACAAAAAGTCATAACACATTTTTTTTTTTATGTGCAGTGTTTCTCGTCAAACACATTAAACCTTAAACACTGGCTGAAAGGATTTCCCGCTGCATAATTTAAAGTCTTTTTAAAGTTTAGAGGCCTGCGTTCATCAGTTGGCAGTTTTTTTTTCTCTTGTCTTTTATTGGTGCTATTGCTCGCTGTAATTGCCCCTGGCTGACAATTTGCAGTTCCATCCTCTGCAGTCTGCAGGAATAATAATCATATCATGTCTAATTGAACGTGTAAAGCAACTAATACCGTTTCACGCGTTAGCACTGATAATTAATTGTGATCTCGTGATGATCAATCAAAATCATGTAAATTCAGCATCCAGGTCATTGTGGCTTAAGGTCTTGAGTCTCAAATTTCCCCATGAAGCTTTTATAAGCAGACTCACGTACTAAAGACAGGTAAAGTAACAGGGATGGTGCAACCCCTTTAACTCAGTTACCTCCTCTAAGTTCAGCATATCTCATTCAGTATTTCTCTCTTCCTTCTTTCCCCAGTAACCCGGCTGCCTCGCTCTTCTTTTCTTGCTGCCCGACCTGTTCACAATGAAAAGTTGCAGGCAGAAACTAAGGCCTTGAATTCGGAGTCTGAATGTGAGGCTTTGAGGGAAGCTGTGCGTCGCTGTGGGCTAAGTCACTATCTGTGACCACCAGAGCTCTCTGGCAACCCTTAAGATAGATGACACACAGAAACCCTCAGACCCAGTGTATATTGTACATGTACTTGCGTGCGTGTGCGTGTGCGTGTGTGTGTGTGTGTGTGTGTGTGTGTGTGTGTGTGTGTGTGTGTGTGTGTGTGTGTGTGTGTGTGTGTGTGAGAGAGAGAGAGAGGAGAGAGGTTGAGTCACGATTGAGAGAGAGAGAGAGAGAGAGAGAGTGCCTATCCAACTGTCTCATCTCAGCAGATGGCCGGGAGTCCCTGTCTGAATATGTCAGGGATCAGGCCATGGCTTATGGGTCTGCAGAGCCCTGCCGCTGTCTAACTACCCTCTGTGTATGTGGTTTAACAAGACGGACTACACATAACGCAGAGCGCTGGAAACATAAGCACGCAGAAGACTATATACAGTAACGACCGAACAGCAAATCAAACGTGTGCTCAACGTCAACATGGACAATGAAATCGGATGGGAGCGATCAAATTTTGATCGTCAGTGATTGAAAACCTTTTAATGCCCCGAGACACATTAAGTACATTAACTTTATAGTGCCTCATAAATAGAAAATGAGTCTCTCTCACAATGCCTGCCCCTAAAATCTCATCTCTGGTTTTATTGAGAAGAGAAATGTTGGAGGGTGTTTTACTTAGGGCAGAGATGCTATTTCCGGAAGACGGTGCTCTCTTTTACAGTGAGGTCTCTAATGAACACTTCATCGTGGTGAGATTTTTGGAAAATCCCCAATGCCTGGTCAACGTGTAGAACTTGTGAATGCATCAAATAATTCTCCACGTTCCATCTATTTTAGGCTGAATCGCAGTCCCTTCTTCTCTACCCCGCCTCCCTTTGCTCTCAGAGCTATTTCTAAAGTAACTGTGATATCAGGTTTTTTTTTTCTTGCTGGTTTTTAATTGACTGGCTTGACATATTCAGCCATGTTCCCCTGGGCTTAACGCTCCCGTCGAGCACAGTGTTTAAAGACCTGAAATCACTGTGAGAACCTGATGCAAAGCTGCAGGATTATATCTGGGGCTTTTGGGATCCATTCCCAACAACCATCTTAACGTGCTCCCCCGAGTCGTGAGCACACTTGTGATATGTAGGAAAATGCTGCAAATCTTATTAGTACCACTGTGTATTTAAAATTTTCACAAAGACCCCTTTTGGTGAATGCAATGCAACGTTTTCCCGTTAAATCAAGTGATGTGCGTGTCACACGATGAGCGCGTTCACTTGTGGCTTTCAGTGAGAAGGATCAGAAGGTCAGAAGGATAATACGTTGTGTGATTTGCACTAAAATACAAACAAGAGTAAAAAGTACCAGAGCAACATCCTGGCTTCCAATCGTCTTGTTTATTTTTTTTATGTCTTCCTCATGCGACACACAAATCACTTCATCGAACGGTGATGCCATTTGCAAATGTGAAACAATCTCTCTGAGAATGACTGGCAAAGACGGGTCCAACTTGGTGTGATCAATAGTCAAATCGATTCATCGTCAGCTCAACTGTCGTAATGAGCGTCTCTGCCTTAAGGCAGTCTGGCCAGGGACTTTTGTTGCACTGTCACATGCGATCTCACATCTCTCTCACCCCATTTCCTGTCATCTGTCTACTGCTGACTCCGTAATAAAGGCATGAAATGACCAGTTAGGCGCAGAATGGCCTGGTTTTGACTGTGTCTCTTTTCGCAGATTCAAAGACAAACACTGAAACCCTCCACGATTCACAAATTCTTACAAAGTAACAACCGGCTAATTGTAACATTTACAGAAATTCTACGACATCGCCAGCACACTCAGAATAGATTCAAGCAATTTCAGTTTTTTCACCCCCTTAAATATGCATGACATGAGGTGAGGATGAGCGATCAAGCGGAGACCCACCGTGGCGTCACCCATTGGTTTGTGAACCGCCATTTTGAAGCCTTAAAATTCAGCATTTGACTTTTTGAAACCAGAAGTAACCATATTTGGAGGAGCAGGGGCGGGTCTGACTGAGAGACGTCCACTTACACCTGCAACCCCCACCTATTGGACGGCACTATCTGTCAATGACGCTGCATCCACTCCCCAATGTATACCCTGCTTTACTGTCTGTGAAACTCTCAATTGGACCATCATTTAAAAAATGAACATCATGCTGTATTGAAGAAGACTTGAAACTAAAGATTAAGACCATTAACTCCTCAGGGAAATGTTTACTGACATTATAAATCAAGTGAGAAGTAGACTTACTGTATATTGATACTGACTCTGTTGGAGTCGTCCTCTGCTGGTCATTTGAGAGAATACTGTTTTTTTTGCACTTCCACATTGGCTTCACTTTCTGGACCCGCTGACTTATGTCCGTTTTTATGTACAGTCAAAGCGAACGAAGCAAATACACAAAAAAGAATGATTAAAAACTGCGGGTTTTGATGGTGCAGTGTGACAGTAATGTGCATTTACAGTAGGTTCACATACTGGAATAACACTGCCGTTTTCAGGAATGCAATGTATGAAATATGTGTGTTCACTAAAGGGGATTATACAGTTTATTCTTATGTACTTGATGGATGGGACAGGTCTTTATGCTCGTGGCTGCCCCTGTTTGTGTCTCCCTCCCTTTCTCCCACACCATCACCCACAACAAACAAAATGCACATCCGTTTATCCTTGACAATCGCCGTGTGTTCCAGCAACACAGAGCAACACACTTGGTATTTACATATCCATCCACAGGATTAACTGTTTTCAATAGCACAAGTCTGAGGCAATCCTTCCACTGGGTGCTCGATTCATGACAGACTTTGCACAGAATATGATCTGTGAATTATGCAGCAGAACATGCAGAAGCGTCAAGGGTATTCTTAGGTCAACAGTGATTATGTGTGAAAAGGCACAAGCTTTGGTTTGTTGAGAACGATAATCTAATCTCTCGCAGCTTTTTCGAGCATGCCTTTCTACGTAAACACCAAAGTTGAATTTCGAGCAGTAGTTATTAAAACCAGCCACCTGTCCCAGAAAACTCTCCAGGACTTTGACAGCTCTATACCATACTGTCAATCTGTGCCAGGCAATTCACCATGAAATGAGTTGTAGAAAAGATTCACAGGGAATGTCAAGGGTGATTTAGGTTGTTGTTGTTGTTGTGTCCCTCCGCACTATCACAAGTTAGTCACCCAACTACACCACGAGAGTGTCAAAAAGAGCATTTTATATGTAGAGGAAAGAGCGAATACTCATGAATGGGGAGCACAGTCCCTCTAAGAATATTACTCCAGCGGGAAATTCCTGCAGAAAGCCTTTCGAACAGTTGTCTCTATCCCTCACAGCTCTAGTGTTGTGAAAGAAGGAAGGAGGGAGGTGAGGACGGGGAGGGACTGAAGCTTCAAAGAGCCAAAATCCAGGTTCGAACTGAATAATGTGGGAAATAGTAAAAGATGGCATCCACCTTGATACTTCTTTTCTTGGAGAGGCAGCAAACGATCAACTAAGTCCACAAAGGCCGACATAACTTTGGTAATGAAAACGAATGAGATAGCTCTCGGCCTTCTGGTATCAGTGGGGATTTTAAGAGCTTTTCTTGCGTGTGTCTGTGAGGTTTTCATACATTTTTTTTTTGCACACAAAATCAACGGGCATTGCCATGAGCGTTCATCTCACAGGGACCAAGTAACAAGCCCTGGTATCCAGCATGACATGTAAGCTGAAACTGATGAGAGGACGGGAAAACAATCCTGGTCTGAGAGTGTCAGTAAACTGCAGGGTTAGCGAAAAGCAGTCCCCCCCCCCAACACACACACACACACACACACACACTGAGGAGGATTCTGGGAAAAGATATGGAGAGCAGCCACAATTCTTGGCACCTCCCCACAGTCTGAATTCTCTCCTAATGGTTCTCTGCTTTTGACTGTGTTCCGAAACATGACGGGTGAATTCAAGGGTGGATGCTGCCCTGTGCCTGAAGCTTCGACACATTCAATTTAATTGGAAAGTTCTTCAGAGCCGAAGCGATGCTATGTTTTTCATGTTCTCTCTCAGTCATAAAATAAATGTGATGTTATAAGAGGCTGAAGGAAATATCTGAAAATACACATTCCTCTTGGATAAAATTCAAAGCAGATTCTCCGAGTGGAAACTGGCAGACGACTGTGCCAGAATAAGACTGAGATACCTGCCAAAACCTGAATCATTCCATTTTAATTGGAGATTCTTTTCACTGAGAGGCTCTGCACACAGGTCTGTCCACCACACTGGCCTGCAGTGCTGACCGCTAAGAATTGATTTCATTATCGCTAAGCAGTTGCTCAGTGGCAAATACCAGTTGAAGCCAATTATGATAAATCCGGGTAGCATTCATTTCCACACACGCACAGACACACACTTTCTGCTTGGACAATGTCGTGTGTCTGTACGGATTGAGCCAAGACAAGTTATCATCTCATCATCTATCAGTAAGGCACAGCAGTTACTATTATCTTTGCCCATCTGTGGTGTCTCATCCAAAACAATCCTATCATCTTGACCCCAAAAATAAGAAACACACACATTCTCTCCCTCTGTGTTCTATTGTGAACACACGCACACGCACACGCACACACATACGCTGGGGGAACCCTGCCACCTCAAGGTGCCCTGACTACAAACCAGGCAGCCGTGTAAGACCGCAAATACATCTTCCTCACCTTCCCTGTCAACCTCCTCCCTCTGATTTCCTTTTCCCTGAAGGACGACGTGGCTGCTGGCCAGTCATTCCCTTCCCCATCTGTGTTTACTTTAACTGAACGTGGACACACCACAGAAGCAGATAAAGACTTTCAGATGCAAACATGTACACACACACAAACACACACACACACACACACACACACACACACACAGCAGATGATAAGAGGTAAATGGCGGTTGTTTATTTTTTTAACCATCACTGAAAACTTCAGAATCCATAACAAGCCATAACATCGTGAAACACTCGGTGCGATTTCCCCCTCATTAGTTCAGAGCAAGGCTTGTTAAAATGCCATCTTCCAGCAACACATGACTGATGATAGAACAGCGTTTGATTTAGTAGCGCCCTCTTTTTTTAAGCTCCCTAATGAATGTGTTTATTAATTACCCGAGGAGCTTTGCGGGGGCGTCGCGACAGTGTCCTCCGTTAAGTGTTAAAAAGTTACAAGTTCCCGCAGTTCATCCGTCACTTCACTCAGCTCAGGGAGGCAACAGCTTATTTTTAACAGGCTGTCAGTTATTTTAGATGCTGCTTTTTCTTCACCGTCCCAAAATGGATTGCACACCACAGAGTGAAACCTTAACTACATAAAACTCAAAACTTCGATTCCTCGACCAAAGAAAGCAATCAGAAGAGTCATTCCAGGAAGCTATTTTGCAGACAGGGGCCCCAGAGTCGAGGCGCGAGCGTTTGTTCGTTGTTTCTCCCACAGCTGAACTTTTCTATTTAAACCTGTCAACAGTCTTGTTGTGCTCGATGGTTTGCGGTCAGATGCCATCTCCTAAATAGAAACCATCTATCAGAGGCTAAGTGGTGGCTGGGAGATGTCATTGTGGTCATGAGTGGGTGACGGCGTTGAATGAAGAAGTGGCGAAACCACTGGGAAAACAGTTCCAAGGGCTGCGTTTATCCTTGTGGAAGAGCTAAGTGGGATGGAACGATGTCCACTGCACTCGGCGACGAATAGGGTTAATTTGTTTTTAAAAGGAATGAATAGACTTCCGATGCCTTTGCACTGGAACCAAGCTTACATATCTAACTGGCAAACATATCCCCTATCTGTCAAATATATCACCGTAACGCCACATATTTCAAGTGCAGTACATGCGATGCACATTGAGTAACAAGCAAATGAAAACAATGGCCGAAATCTAGAAAAAAGGCGAGAACCTGAACAGGATATTCTCAGAATTTATTCTGCACTATTAATGCTCATGGAGCGTGTCATGAGGCAGTGTCCATGCATCATCATGTGACTGCCGCATTTTGTAGTGTGACCTTTAATGTCACTGCAGACTGTGTCCCAATGCATCATCTTGTAATGATGATGTGTTGCTTTGCTCCTTCCCTGGGGGGCACAATGACATCTTACAATATAATGTAATCCAATACACCCAACCGCAAAAAAACATTCATAGAAATAACCCTTGTGTTGAATCAAACTCTTTTCTGACATTACATAAGCCTACATGGCTTTTGCAATGGATAGAATTGAAACTACAGTTGGTGGTCACAGCGGAACACTGGATCTGGGGTGTCTGTCTCTCTGTCCATCGCTTTAGACTCAAATTATCTTTACAACAATTTCATGGATTGCTATGAAATTTTTATACAGATTGATAATTAAAGTATTTAGTAAAATGTCTTGAGCTGAACTATGAATATGTGAAAATTGATGTGGCTACCCAAAGGAAGATGTGCAGATGAAGGTTCTCGTAACCTGCTGGTGTTTCATTTTCTGGCATATGCAGCTGTGTGTGCACAATGGAGCATTCATATTTTCATACTTTTGCTGCTAGTCTCTCTACAAGCCCACAGGTTGACCGGCCCATTGGAGAGACAGCTGTTTCTAGAAACGGTCTCTGTCCGTATCTACTCCTGCTGCTTTGTCATGACCAGAAAGGGATCAAGATAAACAGTTTATAGTTGTCACATATTCAAATGTGTAAAAATGAAAAAATATCACACAGTATATCTGTGAATTGAAAAGAACTCCTGTCATTTGTTACATCCGACATTTATTTCAGACTGACAATCCTTTTGTAGCAAATCTTCGCAGCAGCAGCAGCAACGCTGACTGAGAGTCTCCCTGCACCTCCAGCACAGAGGCTCCTCTGTTTGCATCACTGCTGCCTAGAGCTGCAAAAAGGAGGGTGCATTG